>NC_088284.1:84723651-84988582 GCF_036013445.1 Caloenas nicobarica | reverse complement strand
GTGGATGGACCCTCTGCTGCCGGCAGAACAGCACCATCTGCTCTGCAGTGCTGCGTTGTCCACTCTGCAGCATGTTCTCTGGGGATTATCAACTCACCTTTACCAGTCTGTTTGGTTTTAAGGTAAGCTTCCTGCAAGATTCCTTTGTGATATACAGAAAAATTGAAAAGCATGAGCTTAAGAACCAAGAGATGAAGAAAGAGATTTCACAGTGTCTTTCAAACTCCCCTTACTTTAGAGAGCTGTCCCTGCAGGGGATGGGGGGGATGCAGGCATCTCTGTGCACTGCTGCTGGATGTGGGAAACCCTCCTCCGCTGCCAAAAGGCAGGAGGATGGGACAGCCTGGCAGCAGGGACAGCAGACACTGTTAGATGGTGGCTGAGCTGTGGGACAGACACAGAGTCCATTTCTGTCAGCTTTGGGTTTTGGCAGGTGGGACAGGGAGGCAAATTGTTTGCATTCTATTTTTTTTAAACATGGATATTGTAACCACAGAGTAATGTAAGTTGGATGTGGCCTTTGTAGGTTACCTACTCCAAACCCCTGCTCAAAGCAGAGCCAGCTTTGACATGGGCCATGTGCAGCCAAGGTGTGGAAATCTCCCAGGATGGAGATTTCACATCTTCCTTGGGCCCCTGCTCCACAGCTTGGCCACTGTCATTGCTCACCATGCAGAGCACCTGGTTGTGGTCCTGTGAGATAGCACAACAGTAACGAACGTGTCCTTTAGCCTTGTCTTTTTAGGACTGTCTGGCATGCAACAGCAGCAGAAACCAGCAGTCTAGTCACACATGGAACATGCTTGTTACCCAGCTGCTGGTACCCTTGGATTCAAACACAAAATACTAACAAATACCCAGTAAAGAAGTTTCAAATGTCACTTCCAAGTTCAACATGTTCCTCCTGTCGTCAGCATCTCACAAGATCCTGTGAATCATAAGCTCCAGAGCCAGTACAGCTCAACCAGAGCCAGCTACATGAAGTGTTTGCACACTTTTCACTGCATTTTCTTAGATATCAGGCTTTGCATTTGAGATGGGGAGAAGCCACCAGGACAGTGGGGGTGAGCGGTTGTGTCTGTATGATGGCTGCAGATGATACAATATGCAGGTGGTACGATGTGCAGGTGGTACAATGTGCAGGTGGTACGACATGCCTTCCTCCAACCATGACATGATAGTTCCCGTACAAAGGGGAGAGTGACCACAACCCCACGACTGTGCCATCCCTCCTGCTGCTGGTTTTCTTCATTAATTCTGGGTTCTTTTGCCATCCAAGCTTCAGGTTTAGGATAGTGTCTTATATAGCCCTTCCATTTGGCAGAAAATTAAAACATACAAGGAAAAGTGGTGTTTGATAAATGCAAGTGCATGAGGGACAAGAATAGGAGGTGGTGGGATAAAAAACAGAGTCCTGGACAAGAACAGCAACACTTCGTCCATTTCTCACTGGGGTCCTGGGCAAGTTCAAAACTAATTGTCTGTGCTTGTTCCTAAGCTGGGCCCCTGCAGATGAACCCGTGTCCCGCTCCAGCCCAATCTCCCGGCAGGGGCCACAGGTGCCTGTACCTTTACTTTGTGGCAAAAACTTTACTGTAACTTTTAAAAAATAATATTCTCATAGCTTTTGTTTTCTATTGTTTTCTTTTGTGGAAGTAGTCACACGGATCATAAATTTCTTAAGCGAATTCCAATAGCAATCATTACCTGGGTGCCTAAGACATGCTCGACTGATGGGGAGTGGGTCTAACACTGCAGTGAGCCCCACAAATGCACCCAGCACCTGCGTATCATCAGCCAACATCGTGAAATGACAGCTAAATCAAAGGACAGGGCAGCTGCCATATGGGGAGAGGCTGAGATAACTGGGCTTGTTCAGCCTTGAGAAAAGAAGGTTTAGGGGACAACTCATCACCATGTTCCAGTATTTAAAAGGTGGCTACAAAACAGCTGGAGATCCCTTTGTACAAGGAGTCACGTTGAAAAGACATGAGGTGATGGGTACAAGTTATTCCAATTGTACACAAGAGAGAAATTTCTCCCAATGAGTACAACCGGTCATTGGAATAATGTCCTCAGGGAAGCGGTGGATTCCCCACCATTGGACATGTTTAAGACTCAGCTGGACAGGTGCTGAGCCAGCTTGTCTAGATGGTGCTTGTGCCAGGAAAGGTTGGACCAGGTTATCCTTGTGGTCCCTTCCAACCTGGGATTCCATGATTCTATTCAAATGCAGCCTTGAAATCCATCACGCCAAAGTCAGGTGTGCAATAGGGCCAGGCACCAGCTGTGCTGGAGGTGGACACAAACCAAAGGACAGCAGGATAAGTCACTTCTGACCATCCACCAGCACAACGCAAGAGATTGTTTCATGGTCCAGCACCGGGGCAGCATCCCACATAAAGTCAGATGGGGTCAGCGTGAGAGACCTGAGAAAAGCAGGAAAACAGCCTGGCCTCTCTGGTGTATTTTCCCCATGGTAAAGCAAATCTGTCTCTCTGCAGAGAGCCGTCGTGGTGGCTCAGGTGAGAGAGAAATTGGTTTGCAGCCCTGTCTGGAGAGCTGCAGCCTTTGAGACTGACAGGGACTCACTCCCTTAGAAGTCTTCTCCATGCACAGGGGAGCTGTGAAACACTTTTCAGTTAAAACTTGCTTTCACATTAAAAAGTTGTTTCACGTCACTAACATAGTTTTGCAAATTTTTGACAAAATCTTTCAGATAAAAAGACTTTTTTTTAAATCAGAAGTTTTCCAAACAAATCTTATTTTTCTTTTAAATTCAGAGAGATGTTAAGTTTTCAAATTGGGTTCAGTGAGGCTAAAAAAAAATTCAAAAATCTCAACTGGAATATGCACTGCATCTTTGAAATAAAGTCCACAGTAATTCTTATTGTCATTTTTTGTTTTGATTGAACCTTGGATTTTCTTCCAATTCTAACATTTCATTTGCAAACAAGAGAATTGGTGATTTACACTGCTCTAATCTGTAAATATCAGCTGCATTTAGCCTGAGAGACTGGAAAGTCATGGCACACCACGGGTGGAACACCTGTAATCTGCCGGGTCTCCTCCTGTTCCCTCATCTTTTCTTTGTCCACAGAAGTCCCGGAGGAGGAAGGACATGGATAACTCTGCAGAACAACCACACTTGGCCATTAAACAGCCTGCTCTAGACTGAGCAGTCTATGTGCTACAAAAAACAGAAGTGCAAAAGAGGGAAAAATTACCAAAAATACAGCCCTACTCAAACAAAAATGTATATTTCAGAAACAATGTTCCCCCTGGGAAGGAGTTGAGCAGGAAAATATATTATGTATAGCAAAAGCCCATCATGTTCTACCCAAGTTATCTCAGTGAAAATACACAGGTGATAACCAGCTAAGAACCTCAGGATGAGCAGGCAGGATTCACAGGCCAGTCCTCAAAGGGCAGGTTTGGGAAATTTTTCTGCGATTGTGTTACCAGCCCCACTGGAGGCTGCTGGGGGATGATGGCGGGACAGGAGGGGGCTCAGTAACACGCACTCCCGAGCCTGCACTGTGCCAGGGCCGGTGTGGTTTGTGGTTGGAAGGAGCTTCAACCAAAAACAAACTTTTCCCAAGGGGACTGAAAAATGGCATTTTGGAAAACCTCTTCAATGAGCAGTTTTGAAAGAAGAAAGCTGCTTTTCAAAGCACCTGAGATCTTCTGCATCAAAATGTGAAGCTGCTCCTGGTCTCTGGACCCTCACCAGCAATTCATCCATTCCCACAGGAAAAAAGTGAATAAAGCATTAATAAATTGAAAAGGGGAAATGCTTCCTGCACAATTGCTATTTTTCTTTTTTTGAGGATGAAATAGAAGGTAATAGATTTCAGCAAAAGAACAGCCCTCAGAAATTATTTCCAAGTAAAACTTCCCTTACACAGAACAAAATTCTCACTTTTTGATTTTCAACGAGGAAAAAAAAAAAAAAAGACAAACACTGAGTTCTGAGCCCCGAAAGCCTCTACTTGTGTTTTTCAAACACAATATGAAAAAACCGTCAAAAATTTCATCCAGCTGAAGCCAAGACAGAGCCCCTGGAGCTGCCATGTACTGCAAGAGCCTGGCCAACCATGGGCACACAGTCACTCACGGGATCCCAGGTAGTGCTATTAACGCCACACAATTAATTAGATGGTGTCTGTACTGTGCATTGAAAGAACAGCAGTGACATGCAGCGGTTACTGTTAATTGCCATGGCTGTGGTGTAAGCAGCGTTCTGCTCCCACAGCTGAGCACCTGTAACACCCTCCTTGAACAAGCCTGAAATACCTTTTGCTCATCAAAGCTCATTTCTCTCCTAAAAGCAGGAGGGACAACCTGCTGGCTGGAACCTCAAAATGCTTCCTATGCCCTTCATGTTCATTTATAACCTCTTCCACCAGCACACTTACACTCACCAAAAGCACATCCCACTCATGTCTGTAATGCCTTGTAGCCATTGATTAATGCTTCAATGAGTGGTCCAGGTACAACCATCACCTGAACTTTCACACATGTGATTTTGAAATTAAATTAGCCTGTACACTAGCCAATTTTTGCTGCACGTCAGCCAATCAGAAGTTGATTGCAGTTAGGGCTGGAAGGCACTTGGTCACATTCAGACACCGTCCCTCCAAAGTTCCCAGTCCTATCAAGACTGCCAATTAATTCCTAATCAAGGTTGTATATAATTTTATGATCATACAGATTGGGCAGTATTTCCCCCTTATTTTATCTTTATATTAACTAGCATCTGCTCAAAGATTTACAGTTTTATTTGTAATGGTTCTAAGTAGGCTGTCATACTTGAAGAAAACAGTAACATGCAGATTTTTGTAGCACTACCTCATTTCCAAGAAGCTACAAGGCACAGAAATCCCATCAATGACTAATGAGTTGTAGGTTAAGGTGGACGTACCTTGCTGTGAAGTCACTGTACTATTCTCGACCCGTGCTGCCTGCCATAAAATTTTAATGTTGCTTCTGACATATTTATGAAATACCTCACCTAGTCTTTGCAAGATGACAAAAAGATTTACATCTGCAATTACTGCAAGCACATAGGTTTTAGCTATGCACTTTAAACTTCTGTACACAAAGGTATTTAACTTTAATACAACAAAGGTAGGTGGTGCCACAGAGCAACCATATTGGTACTGCATTAGGAGAGATTTATCTCCCTGTACCAGGAGGACAACTGCCCAACTCATCTGCATAGAAGATGGCATTGCAACTAATGACGATGAGGAATCTGCCCTTTTCCTCTCCCAGCTCCCTCCTGCAGAGTCACCTGCCCTCCCCACCAGCCACCAGGAACCCGGACAGGCCCAGCACAGCCAGTGACACCAACCCAAACCAGTGACATGAGCCACACGCGGGGCCACGGTTGCCGCAGGGCCAGGGATGCCAGAGATGCCGCAGCTCCTGGCTCTCCCCAAGCCCAGTCTGTGGGGCTGCCCACGACCTTCGCAAAGCCCCACTTCACCCAGCGCCCAGGCAAGGCAAGGGACATGGGGTGGATGAGGGTCATGGAGTGGTTCCATCCACACAGGGCACCGCTTGCTCCTGCCCCTGTGCCAGGCTCTCCGGCCTGGCACCATTTCATCTTCTCTGCCGTGGACTGAGCAGCTGGTAGTGCAGGTGGGATGAGAAGGAAAACTTCTGTCTTGCAGAAAATATCAAGCTAAATAACATGGATTCATTCCACATGGGTGCAAAAAGTGCCAAGAAGTATTTTGTTGGATGGAATTCTCCAAACTATGTAACGGAAATGTTGTATTTGGTTCAGATGAAAATATTCCACACCATGCTTTTTCCTGACTTTGGTATTTTTTTTAGAACTTCTGTCTTCATGATGATAATGTAATGTGTAGTTACTTCCAGGAATTATACAATAATTTAGCTAGTAGCAGAATTAGGTAGAATGTTACAAGCCGTAATAATGTAGCTACACTGTGGAAATTGTGAAGTCTGGAAACTGAATGTTTTGGTAGCTTGATGAAGGCAGGTTGCTGCAGAAACAGAGCAGTCTTCAATTATCTGCAAACACAGGTGTGAACAGGGGCAGGAAAGCATCTGCAGAGCTGAGGGAGCATCCTCCCACACCAACATCTTCTCAGGCATCCCACCGGTGTCCCAATCCTCAGTGACCACATCAGACCACACCAGGGACCAGCCACAGCTCTGCTGGGACAGGGCAGCAGCTCCGGTGACACGAGGCCCAGTCGGGTCCTGCCTGTTCTGCTGAGTTGGCATCACTTTGATGGACCAAAAAGCATCTTGTTCTGGTGCAAACCCTCTGCGTGGATGAGCACTCCCAGCTGAGACACCCAAAACCTCAGCACCTTAGCCCTTCTGTCTGCAAGACCAGCTTTTGAGCCGGACTCCAGGTCTCAGCCACTCTGGACTATGGCTTTAGCATGTCAGCAGGGTCTGCTTTCCCCCTCTGGTTCTTTCTGTCATTGAGGGGAGCTTGCGCAAGCTCGAAAATACAGAGACACAGCCCCAGCAGAGATGCTGGTTTTTCTTTCTGACACCGTACACAATGCAAATGAATGCCTGAGTGACAGAAGACAGATAATTTCTCACTTGATTTTCATGGCACTGCTTTAGTTTTACACCACATCCACGTTACAGTCATCCTTTTAATGCAGAGAAAATACGTGTCAGCTGATCTCAGGTCAGTCTCCGGGAGCACAGCAGCTCAGTCCTCTGGCAGGTTGGCTGCTCTGCTGGCAAATGCTTTGTAGCCAAAGACATTTCCAAGCAGAGCTGCAGACACTTAGCCTGGCCTGATTCGGCTGAGCCAGCCAAAAATTGTGCTGAGGAAGAGAACATGTGGTGAGGAAGGGAAGACAGACGGAGTGTTTTATCCCGCGCAGAGCAGGCTGATGCTTGAAGACACGGTGGCTGCCATGACACATCCCCCAAGGGGACTTGTGGCTCCCCACGCATTCCTACAGCCCCAGGCACATCTCCACAGGACCAGGCCCCTTGCTGAGGGCTCGCATTACGTTTCCTGACTTCAGTAAATGTGCAAGATCAAAGACTAGACAGCCTGGGCTGAGGTGGCTCCTTTGTACTGAAGGAAGCTGGTAGAAGGAGGAGAAGATGGGGCAGCACCATCACCTGCTGCCCAGTGCCTGTCACCAACACAGTAAGCAGCCTTTGTCCTACCTGGGCAGTGCTCACCCCACCCCCAAGCCCATGCACACCTCTCCATGTCAGTAAAACATATGTGTAGGCTTGGAAGTTAGTTATTCTGTGGAAAACCTCCTGTGTGGCAAAGCAACCGTTGCTGCTGCTACCCGAGACTGATGGGATTTCATGTACCTGCTGCTAAGCGGACATCGAGCGGGGACCGGAGTGCTGATTTTAGTCCTTTTATGTAGGAATTAAGAGAGTTACATTTAAATTTCCCAACTTACTCTGCAGTCCTTGCAGAGCCTAATCCCAAATCTACTGTGGTCATAGGTGACATGATTGATTAACAATCAATGTACCCTGTGCCACATGTGCTGCTAGAAATAAGTGAATGCATGTTTCTGGGGACTTCTCACTTCCCCACCCAGGCTGTCCCTCTTCTCCTGGTGCAGCCAGGCAGCCCATGAGCAGGGCAGGCATGAGACACATCCTCAGACCCTTCCCACCTGCACCTTCTGTGCAGGGGTTGTGCACACACAACAATTTTCCAGCACAAACACCAACTCCTACAGTTTGATGGCCCCCATTTTAAAATGTGTTTTCAGAGGAAAGTTCTGCTGTGGAAACGGGGCAGTCCTTGGAGCACCTTCCATTTTTGCTAAGGTGTGTCATTCATTTTTTTTACTAAATTTGCCTTTCCATTAACCCATTTTGTTTCTTTTTCTCTGATCTTATTACATTGCGTCATACTGCACTGCAATTTATTTTAGTGTCTTGGCATTTTTGCTTGTTTTGATAAAGTCAAAAAGAGAGAGAATACTTAGTTCTCAAAATATTTCATTTCAATTTTTGCCATAGACATCAGTTCTGTTATTGTAGTTTACTGCAGGACAGATATTTTATTTTCAAACAGTGCTAACTGCAAGCAAGCTCCCTCCAGCAATCAACACACAGAAATCAAGTCTACAGTCTCAGAAAACAAGGCCAGTGAGCAGTAAAAATGCTAAATTCAGAAGTAAATCTCTACAGGAGAATGGCTACGAACTCCCCCCACCCAAACCTCTGCACGGGTCATCCTGCAGCAGTAAATGGGGGTTTGGGGTGCAGGGGTGCCTGGGGGGTGCTGGGAGGTTGGGGTGCCTGGGGGGTGTGGGGAATGGGGGTGCCAGGGGGTGCGGCTGTGCCTGGACACAGGTCCACGTCTCCAGCGTTCCCTTGGCCATGCAAACACTGGAAGCAGGAGACAGCCAGTTCACCACAGGACAACTTGGCAAATGCTTCCTAATGCCATGAAGTTGGGCAGATATTGATTCCCCCAGTCTCTCGCTCAGAGCCAGACACACCTTTCAGTATATGCAGAAACCCAGGCTCAGGATGCAGGTGAGAAGCCACCTCCAAACTGTGCTGAGTGTGGGGAGCAGACGAGCCAGCCAGAGCCAAACGCCTGGGAGAAACGAAATGCATCCTCCCCAGGACCCATCACACAAGGACAAACTTGGCAGCTGGGCTGCAAAGCTGGGATGTGATGGCAACACAGGCTCTGCTCTCCCATCAGTGCCACTGGCTGCTGCCATCGGGGTGACGCCAGGCGCTCCTGGCGCAGTGCAGTGCAGGCAGCATCGTGCAGGAGCACAGCGGCCACATCACTCTCCTGCTTGCGGACACAGAGGTCATGAGATGCTTTCCACTCTTCTTACTTTGGGGATCTCAGTTCTTGCTCACAGTCAAACACAGTTTGTCAGGAAACTGCCTGATTGATTTTGGTGGTAGGGCCTGGCTCCTGCATGCACCCAGCACACGAGGGCAGAGCCACTCCAGCACCCAAACCATCACCAGCAGCTGTGACAGACGCTGGGCACACCAGAGTGCTCAAAGCTCAGGGAACTTGCTGTTCATAACCACCATGCTTCTGTAAACTCACATTTTTTTAAACTCTGAGTACTGACATAAAACAAGGAGACATAAGTGTAGAGAAAGCTGAATGCTCAGAAATCATATCACATTTTGTGTGCTCTCACATCGCTGCTACACTGGTCTGAGAAACCTCATCACAAGCAAGGGGGTTGGGCTCAGCCCTGCAAGCACGAGCCAGATCGGGTCAGCGCTGGTCACTTCTCTGCACCTTGGAGGCAGCACCTGCGCACGGCCCAGGACCAGGCTCTGGGTGCTCTGCTCTGCTAATCCGAAGTACAGCTTTCCAAAACATCAGCTAAATTAGACCTCATGGCTCCCTAATTACAGTTAGCTTTTTCCTATTGTGTTTCCACCAACGGACTGCCATCAATAACAACAAAGCCAGAGCAGACAGGAAAGGACTTGTGGAGGACCAGGGATGCAGCCGCACGCCTCACCCGTGGCATGCTGCATGCCGGCTGGACACTGAGCTCCAACCGCCGGCACATCATGGGGCACATCGCCTGGGGGCTGCTATCACCGCTTGTTTTGAGAGCCAGGCAGACAACAATCTGTGAGGAAACCCTTTGTAAAGCAGTTCCTGCCTTCCCGGAGGGGGAGGACAGTGGTGCACTCCCCAGGTCCTGTGCAGAGGGGACACTCCAGGTGCCTGGAGGAGACCTGGGAGCTGCCTTGATGGGGGCAAATGGACTTTGCGCAGGGCAAACTCTGCCAACCATGACAGGCAGTTCCCAGCACCAGGTCCTACAGGGCTAATGCAAGCGATGAGCAGAGGGTGAGCTGTTTCATCTGCAAGCTCCTCATCGTTAAATTCCTGGCTCTGGGTATTTGGGGCAGAGATTCATGTTCATTGTTGCTGTCAATGTGATGAATCCCAAACACAACTGGCTTTCAGGAGGCAGAAAAATGTTTAGTAACATAAAAAATCCAATAACGGCAACAAAATGCTTTTTAAATTCTCACTGTTGCTTTTATAACCAGCAGCATTGCTTAAAGGTGGGCAGAGCATCAGACCCGTAATACTGAATGATCCATCACCAGGGAACAGCGTCTGTGTTCAGCTGCCACCAGTGTCCCTGTGCAAGCACCTCAGCAAGCTGCAGAGAGACAGGAGGGGAAGGGTCTCGTGGTTCCCCCTGGGCACAGGATGGACCCCCCTGCCACTGGCTGATGCCTCCAGCCCTCTCCTCCCTGCCCAGTGGTGGGGGTGGCTGCAGTGCTGGGGGCAGTGTCCCTCGATGCCAACCACACGCTGCATTGCCCAGCATAGCATCCTGCATGGTGATGGTCCACAAGATCCATAACCACAGCCAAGCCAGCAGCCCCGGGCTGGGCTCCAGAGGGAATGACCACAAACCCCAGCTTCCACTCCTCAGCACTAAACAGCCTCAGAAGTCATGAATTGGCCACAAATAGCTGCTTAACTTGGCAATTCCCATCTGAACAGACTAATCCCCTGTCCCACGGGCGGGCAGCATTGCTTGGCTGCTGGAGCCCCAAACCCCGGTACCATGCCATGGTGTGGAGGGGATGGTTTCAGTATTGAGGTCTGGCTGGAAACAGCACCACCAGCCCCACAGCCCTCGACATTGCTGCATGCCACTGCCTGCTGACGCAACTGATTGATTTGACTGAAGGTAGCCAAACTGTCACTCAGGAGGTGCCCCCTTGGTACCTCTTCTGGCTGGATCTACTTGAGGGTGGGATTGCCTGAGCCGCTCCTGTCAGGGATTTCAAAGGGAACAAGCAGCTGAACGCGGATCTGACAGCTCAGCCACTGAATTAGGGCTATTTGCATGCTAATTTCCACCGTGCTTAACTCACTGCCAGACCTGGTGCGAGAAGCAGCCTCTGCATGTTTGGAACAATGCTTGACTGATCTAGCTGCGTTAACGAGCAAATTATGGTAATTTTGTTATTACAAATGCATAGAAATTTCCAAAGAGTGGAGCAATACAATATGTTTTCTCTCCTCCTCCTCACTCCTAAATACGGACCCTTTTGTTTATACACACTTCGCCTTGCTTACTTGTGTTTAGATATGCACAGCATCTCACCTCAATAGGAGAAGGCAGAAATTATGGCCAGAGCAGAGGGAGCCCGCAGAGCAGACGGGACCGGCTTTGCTGTGCATGGGACACTTGGGACCCTGTCCCCAGCTGGTGTGCAGCAGCAGAGCCTCAGTGGTCAGGGGTTGGGACTAACTGACCCCAGTTGAGGACTAGGTCTGTAAGGGGAAAGTGGGTTTAGGAACAGCAGATCTAGAGGCTGTTGGCTTCCCAACAAATCACCTTCTTGCCCTCTCTAGTGTAATTTCTAAATCAATTTAATGAAATAATATGTGACAACATCATATTGAAAACAATATAAATTTCATCTATATTCTGTGCAAGCGTGGTAATTACATTCCTGAGAGATGAACACCAAAACATTTCTGCAGGCTTCCAAGATGCTGGCAGACCCTCATTCAAAATGTACATGAGCAGTGGATAAACATGTACCATTTACTTAACTGCTTCATTATTAATTAAGGGAACCATTTGTCAGTCGATTTGCAGTCTGATATTGCCTCACGACAATTGTGATGGCACATCACTTGCTCCATCATATGTGGTGAAACTTCTCTGGGATTTGTCTTCCAAGATTACAGGAGGGTGGAGCAGCCCTAGAGGTGGGATGAAACAGTAAATTCGCTTAACCAGAAAATGCCAAATGTCAATATTTCAGTCCTTTGGTGGTGGGTCTTTTCTGGCTCTGGCAGTGGAAGCTGTGGGTGCTTCTGTGAGCATCTGCAGGGTGAAGGGGTGATCCAGGTGACAGCTGGGTTTGAGCTATGTGAGCTGCAAAAAGTCACAATAATGGCACAAAAAAAATGCATGCCCATAATCCGAGCAGAGATACATGTCCCTGTTGTAGCAGCAGCATGAAGCAGGGAGGGCAGACAGCAAATGGACTTAAGAGTCACCTCCAGGCTCTAAGGAGGTAACTTGTAAATGTTCCACTTCATCAAAGAAATGTTAGGGTTTATTTCTCAGTTGCTTTAAGTCTTTCTAGGATAAAGTACCTCATTTTACTCTTACTGGCCACAATGGCATCACTGTCCAAGTAACCCAGCAGTTCCAGCTTTTGGCTGTGCGTCAGAGGAAGACACAGTTGAAGCTCTACCACCGATGCCCTCTGTCATCAAACATACCGTAATTCACTTTCTCTGCCTCTCCTTTTAAGTCATTTGCCTCCCGGTTACCTTGCTTGCAAATATTTACTGCTGCATGTCAGGAGGTTATAAAATGCTATCACAAAACTTTGGCAAAGGCAGAGCCAGAACAAATAACATGAACACAGGAAAATAGCTATGAATAAAGACTTCAGAGTGCTGGAGTAGGGACCAAGCCCCACCAGTCCCTACAGGCTTTATTCCAGAGCTCAGACAGCTGAACTGCTGTGTCCCAGTCCCACTGTGACGTGGGGCTCACGGTCCTGCTTCCCCATGACCCTCACTGCCCACTGGGCTCCGGAGGGGTGAGGGACAGTCCTCTCCTGTCCGTCACAGCTCAGGTGGGAGAAACAGCCCTGACCTGGAAAGTTACAATCTCACTTCTCCTCCACATTAATATCTGTTAGCCACAAGGAAAAAATGCTCTTGGAAACCATGTGTTTTGTTTCCCAACACCATCTCCTTCCATTTTGCATGTTAGAACTAGCATCTTCTCCAAGATAAAAGATTGCTAATGACACTGTTGCTATTTTTTTATGCTTTTCTTTTCAAAGCCCCATTTTGAATGTCACTGTTTTCAGGTCCCTTTAGTCGGGTAATTGCACATAGACTTCATATAAAGGAAATTCATTTGTTCAGGGTCACGGCATGGTTTTTCATTAAAAACAAATTACCGGTGTTCAGAAAGGACATCTGGGTTTCGAGGGTCCCATTAATGACTATATTTTCAGCATCACTATTCCGGACAGTCTACCCTTTCCTGTCACCCAGTGTGCAGGGCCCTCCAGGAGAGGAGGGGACATGGTGAGTGACAGACCGGGGAGAGGAGAACGGGAGGCAGGGCACGGAGTCCATCCCCAGAGATGGGAAGAGGGAAGAGGGGGGTACACAGAAACCAAGGGGGCAGCAGGTGCAGCTGTCCCAGAATTTCTAACGCAAGAATTGGAATATGTATTTAAGTGAACAACCATGGCTACTTGTGCACAACCTCTTTTCCAGCTCAGCCACAGAACCACGAGCCTGCTGGCCAGGGCAAGCAGATGCTGGTTTGCCCAAGTCCCAGCCTGGTCCTTGCTGTCCCGGTCATGGGAACTGCCATGAGCCCCCTGCCCTGGCCAGGACCCAAACAGAACATGGCTCCTGGCACGCAAGCTGCAGCTGCAGCACTGCTCCTTGTGTCACCTCCTCTGTCCTCTGGCTGATGGCCACCAACTGCCCCATACACAGGAGAACACAGACCTTCAGACACATCTCAGGAGTTAATCCCACAGACATGAGAAGTCACCCATGGCAAGAGACATCACCCAGCACTGGAAAGAGTCTGGTGGTGTGTGGAGCAACAGAGGACCAAGAAAAGAGTCCAGGTGAGCTGTGATGGTCCCCATCCCCATGTCAGCCCCCAGCCCACACAGGAGGAGGCGCAGAGCTGGAGAGATAGTCCAGCCTCCCAAAGGTGAGGGAAATACAGCAAAGCTGTGCTATTTGTGACCAGCAGACCATTGCTGTAGCAGCTGCACTCCCTTTCAAACACTTCACCTAAAAAAAGGGTCTGGGTTCCCTACATAGGTCATGGAGTAAAAGCCCTGAAAATGTTGCATTTCCCAGGGGTGTGCTCCCAACCAGCTGCTGCTAAGCTCCTAAGGCCAAATCTGCAAATGTGGGGTAAAGAGAGCAAAGAGAGCAAAAGTTGCAAGCAGAAGACAGCATCACCTCCATTAGAAGAGTCAACCAGCCCTGGGAATGACTCTTTGGAAAGGAGTCAGCAAAGGGGGATGGCACCAGGCTCCAGGCTGCAAGGACTGGGTGGGATGGAGAAGATGTCGCTTGCTTCTGCCTGCTCTTCCCAGGAGTCAAAGGGAAGGCTGCTGGGGAAACACTGCTCTGCTTTTCCAAAGTGACAGCACATTAGGGGCACGATCACAGTGTGAACAAATAATAGCAATAATATCAAATGGAAACCAGGAGATAATTCCTGCATACAGCATCTCATTAACCTGTGGGATCCTGTGCCCAGAGGTAGTACTGAGACCACAAATCTAGTAGGAATCAATAGTGGATTAAACCTCTAAATAGATAATGAGAATGACAGAGACCTACACTAGACAAAATAAACATTCGTAAGGGATATAAACTTTCCTGCTTCAAGGTATAAACCAGTAGACAATGAGGATTAAAGAGAAGTGTCCACTTTGGGCTCTGGGAGCTGCTGTGTCACCTGCCCCAGTTGAGGATGGCAGCTCCCCAGCTTCCTATGACAGATGCCAACTAATGCTGCTGATCTCCTGCCTACTCCCAGCACACCCAGGAATATCCACCAAAAGTCACAACTTTATGCTGTGTCCACCCACCTTCCCCCTCTCAGGCCCAGTCTCTGGTGGAGGAAGGAGCTAAGATCTGGGCACGGAGTCGGGGTAGACGGGGATGCTGAGCTGGGGTCTGGGAGCTGGTGCTGCCAGGGCTGCGGAGGGGCGAGACCCTGCTTACAAGTGGGACAGGGAACATGGAGGGAGATTTCTCCCAGCACCTGTGTAGACACTAGGCAATGTCCTGTGATGGGGGGGAGAAGTGCCCCCACAGCTCCCTCCAGCCTCCGAGGGGGATTCATGGCTCTGTGGTTAAACAGTGGTTGGGGTCTAGGGCAGAGCTGTCCCATCTGTGCACCTGCATGGACTGCTGGAATCACTGCTTTCCAGAGAGGGACCTGTTCTCCTCTTAACAGCTTATGGACTCCATGTCTGCTCACAGAATCAGGCAGAAGCATATGAACTCCTGATTCTGCAGCACATTTTCAGTGGTGCCATAATCGAAACATTGAGTTATAGAATTAGGGGGCATTTCAAGATGGAATGGGCTCCAGGATGCTTGGGGCTTCATCCAGCCTGGCCTTGAAAACCCTCAAGGATGAAGACTGTGCAGCCTCTCTGAGCAACCTCTTCCACCACTGGAGCCTCCTCACGGAGGAAAAGTTTGAAGCTTTTCCTCATACCTAGCTTACAACTTGCTTGTTTCAACTTATGCCCATAGCCTCTTTGTGCTGGTGGCCCAAAACTGCACTATTCCCACTGTAAATCCATGAGTGCCACCTGAGAGTACAATCCCTTCCCTCCAGCTCCTGGCCCTGATGCTGCTGGTTGTCCTCGCTCCAGTGCACTCCACAGGATGACACTCTGCTCCCCGTCTGCCCGCATCCGCTCCAGCCGTCAGTCAGTCCTCAGTCTGTTGCAAAGTGTTCCCTTCCCTGATGAAGGTTTTTATGTTCACTCTTGTTGGATTTCATATTCCTTCCCAAGCCTACCTGGATGCCTCCAGGTGACAGCCCTACCCTGGAGCACACTGACGGCACTCCTCAGTGTGGGATCATCTGAAAACCTGAGGAGGTGGATGAAGAAGACAAACAGGACAGACCCATGGTCAGACCCTGCAGCACCATACATGCTACCGGCATCCAGCTGGAGCATGGCATCAGCCACCACCTCCAAGCTTGACCACCCAGCCAGTTGTTTTCCCATCCATGTGCCCATCCGTCTGCACTGCAGCATTTTCCTTGTGTCCTGTGCGACCAGAGCACTGTGGTCTGCTGGGACTGCAGCACCTCTCGTAGAACTCCTCTCTGGTCACATTTATAGAGTGACAGCTACCAAAAGGCAGCAGAAGTGTGCAGGGTCTTCCATCTGCAGAGGAACATGTTTACAGGAGCATTGAGTGATGACAGATCACAGAATCACAGAATGTCAGGGATTGGAAGGGACCTCGAAAGCTCTTCCAGTCCAATCCCCCTGCCAGAGGAGGAACACTCAGATGAGGTTACACAGGAAGGCATCCAGGCGGGTTTTGAATGTCTCCAGAGAGGGAGACTACACAACCTCCCTGGGCAGCCTGTTCCAGTGTTCTGATCTCAGTTCATAAGCTCTGGCCTGAAATCAAAGTCACATGTTTGTTTGGTTGGTTCCTTTAGAGAAAAGTATTTGATTAATTTATGCTCTAGGCCAAAGCAGACATTCATGAGCCACATAAAAAAGGAAATTCCCTATTGATATACAAGTCCCTGTTTTTGCAGAGAAGGAAGAGAGGACGTGGCAGCGGTGCAGTGAGATGCCCTGTGTGCGTCCTTGCCCTGGGGAGCAGCAGGGCAGGAGCAGGGCTGGCGGCGAAGAAGCCTTTCCTGTTCAGGTGAAGAGCGGGGAGCTGGAGGAGAGATAAGCACAGAGCGAGCAGCGGAATCTGCACACCTCCTGTGTCCAGTGTCCAGCCTGTTGATGCCTGGGAGCTGGAGCATGTCCCCTGCCCTGCAGCCCAGCTGCAGACCCACAGACACGGGACAGATGGGGACAGCGCAGCCAGGGACGGGTTGCTCATAGCAGCAGCAGCGATAGCAGCAGCAACAAGCATGCGACAAAACACAGCCCATGTCTTATCGTGTATACATTTCTCCCACGTCTCTAAGCACTTAACTCACACAATTACTTAATTATGGCAGAAATTCATGGCTGATTATTAAAAATCTTATCAAGGAAGCACATTTCTAGCACAGGCTCTGAAAACTCTGATGAGGCAGCAGCAGGTTGTGAAACGAATCCCTGAGACCTGGTACAACACACACGCTCCCTTGCTTGGGCGATTTCAGAACAAGTGGGGACGTGTCAACGGTACCAGACCAGACCTGTCACCTGACGCTGGGTTCTGGGTCAGCCCCTCAAGAACTGTGGCACTTTTCCCAGGGAGGCTCTGAAACTGGTCCTGCAAAGGGCAGGAGTCAAAGAATTGAGAAGGTATTTTGGATGCTGGTTAGCAAATTCCCACTTAAATGAGGAGAACCTACAGGAATTGCAGCTGACCTTCACACTAGCTGGAGCAGAAGGTTGTTATTAAAGGAACCAGTGAGAGCAACAGTGCAGTTATTCAATATAATAGGTCACACAAGCCTATGTGTAGTTAAAAATAAAATCTATTACCCCAGAAAATCAGCTCAGATGACTCTACATCACCGAATCCTCACTGCATCTCCTCTGGCCCTCCAGTTTTGCCACTTCACCCTGGCAGCTGCCCCTGAACAGTCGGTAACCCCTGATGTATTGGTTTCCCAGTACCCCAAAAGAGAAGGAAGAGCAAGTATTTGCCTCAGCTGGGGAAAGAACTGGGGGTCACAGTCAGGTTTTCAGAGAAAGGTGCTCTAAAAGAACATGGTAGATTCCCATAAGGTCTCTAAAGGCCTCTAAATGTATGTGTTTGCCAGGAATGACGCATCAGATGGTCACCCACAGCAGGAGGATGCCCCTGGGGTGAGGAGGAGCTCAGGACATCAGTAAGGAGCCAGCCCAGGAGGGACCAGGCAAGGAAGGGACTGGTCGGGCAGGATGTCACACCCCCGGACACAGAGACGACTGACCCCTGCTGCTCCAGGCCTTACATTGCAATTACAACTTGAGGTCGAGCTGGAGAGCTGATGTGAGTTCAAATCTTCACCTGATGCCATGGCTGTGCCACGGCAGCCAGGCAGGCCTGGCGCGTACCGATAGCAGTGTCCACATGTGTGTGTCCATGAGAAACAGCAGGACGAAAGGACAAAACGTCATGCTCTTTTCAAACAAGACTTGCTTTCAGGTGTTCACCTTTCATCCTCACTCCACACACACTGCATCTGGTACCCTCACAGCAGCTCTTTCGGACATTACATTTTGTGGGTAGAAATTGCTTTCTACACAAACTATGATCTAACGTCCGTAGCTAGTTTCTAACTCTAATACATACATTAAATGGCTGATTTTTTTCTTAACTCCTTAGAATCATAGAAGTATCCTTAGCAATCTCATAAAATGCAATTTGCAAAACATAAAGCTGGTGACAAAGATTTACCCCAAAAGAGCCTGGATATCAAATTACTGTCACCAACTCACACTTCCTATTACAAGCATTTTTTTCTAATTCACCACCTCCCAGAGCCATGTGATTACACACAAAATTCTACTTTAAAGGGTTTTTCCTCAGTAACCCTCTGACCCTCCTGAGTCCAAAGAGCTGGCTCAAAGAGCCTTATGGGCTTGGAAAGCAATAGGAGAAAGAAAGAGAATCTTCAAGTTATCAACACTTTTAAAATCATACAATACTTATGGGCCAGATTCATAACTTTTATCATAGGTATTTGGGCCTCAGAACACCATTTTCCCTCATGACCAGCACCTTCCGCTCCCACTGGCCACACAGAAAGTACTATCCATACCACCCGCCATTTCTCACCGCGACACTCCAAAAAGGGAAGGAAATTACAGAAATACAGCATCCTGAGGACACCTCGCTGTCCCCCAGGAGTCAGCTGGGTGGGCACAGTTTTTCACAGAGGAACGTTGAGGTCAGGATGTGTCCAGCCCCAAGGGCCAGTGACCTCCCCACGGGACATGGCAGGAGGGACACAGTACCTGGAGAAAACAGGCGGGCTGGAGCAAAGCCAGTGTCACACGGGCAGAGCCTGGCACAGCCCAAAACAGGGGATCCCCCAGCTGCATGGGCAGAGGCTGCGGCCCTGTCGCATCCCGGTGTGAGGGACATGCCCTGGCTGTCTCCAGGCTATGTCACCTCCATGCTGTGCCTGGTCCCAGGGCCCCCCCACCCCTCCTACCAGCGCTGCGGCCTTCACGCAGCCTCCAAGCACTATGCTTTCCTCATGAAATGCTGTCTTTTTCCTTTCCTTTTATTTTATTTTTCCCCCTCCTTGTTTCGAAGACTCACCAGGCACCATTCCTGTCAGCGCTGGAGCAGAGTAGCTGCCCTGTCCGGCCGGGGGGACGTGCGGGGGGTATCCTGGGAGGGTTGTGCTCGCCAGCTCACGACCTGAGGAATCAAACCAACAAATCACCGCGTGAGCATCACGACGAGCGGACACGGGTTCACATCTCCCCGAGCGCCCGGAACACAGCCATGCATTTGTCATCGCCGCTTTGCGAGGACCACCGTGGGATTTCCAGGCTGGCAGGGAGGGGAGGGACAGTTTTCTTTCTCTATGAGCTGCCACAAAGCTCCAATGAAGTGAGAGACAGGAAGGGGAAGAGCAGAGCTCTGCAGGGAGGAGAACGCACCCGCCTGAACTCTGGCTGCTCATCCCTATTCCCAGGTTCCTCCAAAGCTCAGATTTGTAAAGTCAGAAACAGTGAAATGTGAAATAACACTGATCTTAATGACACTTTCCCAGAAAACTCTCCAGAAAATCACAGTGCATTGGCTGATGGTTTGCAGAGATCTAAATAGAAAGTGGGACATTGTTTCTATCTCTTATTAAAGCCACTTACAAGAAAGGAACCAACACTGGAAATTAAGACATGAAGTCAGTTTAAAATATAGTTTGCTGGGGTGCCAGAAGAAGGGATCAGATTCACAGACAGCCTGATGTAGCACTCTTTACTTAGATGGCAGAAACACCTCTTTTTATTCAAGTACCCACAGGTCTTACATGGAAATAACCCCGCAGAAAGCCAGCAATGGCACCTCCCTCATTTCCCTCTGCCCCTGGACCAGGGTCACCTCTCTTCACCCCCTCCCGGATGCAGCTCCCGGGGACACGTCGCTGCTGCGGAGCCAAGACGGGAGATGCAAACAGCACAGCTTGAAAGTGATGTCCCAGACCTGCCCGGACCCTTCTCCTGCGTGGGGGCCCCAGGACAGACCCCGTCCCCGTAGGCTGTTGTGGCAGGAGTTCAGGTAAATCACTGTCTGCTGTGGCCACAGGTGGTCTGACAGGAGAAAGGAATGCTCCTCTGATCCCACCAGGAAGGATCCATCCCTCACCACAGAGGGAACACTGGAACCCACCTATGGTCTTCTGCACTCCCACGGCATCCTTGGGCAGATCACTTATACAAAGATAAGTTGCTTCCCAAGAGCCCTCAGGTGCATGATAGCACCTACCCTGGGACACCACAGACGGGTCTGCAGCAGGACACAAGCGCTTCCATCGCCTCCTGGAGAGCACCACACTGCCCTGGCTACAGCTCTGCTGCGGGGATCTGCTCGATCCACCACGCCAGCAGCTCTGCCATCCTGCCAAGTGGCTCCGTCAGAGGCCGGGGGAGCGAGGGGACCCTCCTGGCAGGGCTGGCCCCTCTGGCCACACTGCAGGCTCGGGGGCAGCAGCAGCATGCAGCATTGGGCTCTCAGACACAAAGCATGTGTTTCGGGAGAGAAAGGGACCCCGGCTGCAGGGATCTACAGCCCCCCAGGGGTGGTCCCTGCCCCTCTGATTCCTGCACGGCAGCAACCACCCCGGCTCCAGCTGGCTCCAAGACATTGTTGGCCCAAAACAGCTCGTTATCCAGAAAAAAATCACTATGAGTGCAGGTCCCTTCATCAAAATATGGCATGTCAGATCAACAAGAAAAGTTACGTGACTTTGTTGACTTTAGCACCACTGACAAGAAGAAATGCACAGATTCTCATGTTCAAATTGTTTTCCAGAGGCATTTGATTTTATGACAGTGTTTTTCTCAAGTCTCTAGAGCTTGGAGAGGTTGAAACTAAAGGTTTTCCCATGAGCCAAAACCATTTTTTGAATTTTGCTTGGCAGAGATTTTGAGCCATGACTTAATTTCAAACAGACCTAAAAATAAAATTTTAAAATCTTTCTTTTTTTGTTATCATCGAAGAAATGAGTCCTCATCTGATGAGTCAGGAGACAGGAATGTGAGTTATTGCAAATTGCTGCTCACCACCCCCGGGTCACGGCCACGAAGGCCACTTTCCCCACCACCCCGCCAGGCAAAGGGGTCGGAGTTGGAACGCTGCAGTGATCTCTCAGCACGTGCCCCACTTTCCTCGGTGCTCCGCATCCACAAATCGGGATGCGCGCCGTTCCTCTCAGGCCCTTCCTACAGAATATTTATGGTGCATCCACATCCTGAAAGAATTTAAGGTTCAAAACAATTGATTAATTTGCTCTCCAGTTCTACGGGGAAGCCAGATCCCTTATGGAAGGGCATCATGAATTCTAATTATTCAATGCAGGCAGAAAATGGCTCTTTTAGATTAAAATGTTCTCCCCTCGTCTGCTTCCTTCTCTCTGGCACAAAATTAAACTCTGATTATGACACCTTAACAGCCTGGGGAAAGCAAAAGTATCTGTGATCTACTTAAATTTGGTTGCAGAGCAAAGCTGACCTGCAGCACTGGCAGGGAGCACCCGACTAAGGGTTGTCTCTAATGCAGAAAAGCATCTCACGATCTGACATCTGTGCTGGTACCACCATCCAGGAGCCCTCCACAGACCCCAGAAGGGACATCACAACTCTTCCCTTCCTCGACAGTGTGGTGTCACCATGGACTGGCCTAATGCCACGCCTCCTGAAGGTGCTAGGACGGTGGGCGACATCCCCATCCTGACCTATCCCACACTGACTGTGCCCCACTCCTCACTTTCCAATAGCTATTAAAAAAAGCACCATTGCCCTACAACTTATTTCAATGTATTGAAATATTAAAACATTTTTCACTTTTCCCAAAGCTACTGTCACACCCAGCATGGTTAGGATCACTGTCAAGGGCACTGAGCAATGTAGCCACCACTGAAGACACCAAGAAAAGCAAGACCTCAGCTCCTCCCTAAGTGAAGACAACACAACTCATGGTCTGTTCTTCAGATCTGGTCTGCTTTCCACCACATTTCATTTCTAAATTCACTGTTCTGGCATCTGCTGACAAATCTTCACAGCAGGGTCACCACAGCCAGGACAGGGGCAGGAGCTGGGAGGTGGCCAAGGGGGGCTGGCAAAGGACACAACTGAACGTGCTGCAGCCCCACCTCATCCTCTTAATTGCATGGAATGTGCTTCCCCCCAAAAAGAGTGGAGTATTACTGTCCTCTATGGCATTCTCCCCCAGTATTGGCAAGCTTCAATTGCACTGAAATTATTGATTTCAGACAAACACTAATAACCTTGGCACAAAGACAGGCAGAGAAGCAGACTCTGCCCCAGGGTGTTCCCACCCTGCTCTTTCAGGCAAAGCAGCCAAGAGGAAATGAACATCTGTATTTCAGCAGTGGGCCACGGAGACAGACAAAGGTCCTTCAGGACACACTTTTTCCTGATCATCTTTGGTCTGGGCTTTTTTAAGGTTATTCCGGATTGCTAAAGTTGGAGATGGGGTACAAGCAACTGCAGGCAGAGCTGACTCGCTGCTTGGCCCACTGGGCTGGTGTTGTGCAGGACAGGCCAGCTCCAGCCTACAGGCATGCTCAACTAGAGCAGAGCTCAGCAGGACTTTCCAAGAACAACTTCTGCCAATGCTATGAGGCTGCTGCCTAAAGCTTCACCTACCCAAATACCTCACTGGGTCTTGCCTGGAGTGGCATCCCCATGGGGAGTCTGGTAGCCCCAGAAGTGCTGGTACCTTCAGCAGTATCTGCTGGCCTGCAGCTGGCATGCCTTGGTGACAGGGGGGACACATGGTAGCTCTTGTGCCCATTGAGCTTGGAAGACGCAGCGGGAGAAGAAGACTCTGCCTTCTCCTTCGCCCCACCACCTCCTCTAGGCCACCTCACCAAGCTCCTCCACATCACTGGAGAGCATCTCCAAGGGGTGCACCAGCAAGGCAGCTCAGACCCATCACTCGTCCAGCTCCCAAAGGAGAGGGGACCTTAGGGCAGAGGGTCTAGGTGACCTGTGTGAGGGAGGTGCATTCAAAACACACACCATACACCATGCTTGTGTTACTGAAGGCAGAATAGGCGCATGTTCTTCAGGCAGGATGTGGTGAGATTGGCAATGTCCTTCTCAGAATGGGAAGCACATCCCTTTCCCCATCACAGCCAGATCCGGATCAAGCTCTATCTCCTCCATAGGTGACCTTGCCACAGATGCTTCCCACCACACCACAGGAGTGAAGCTCCATCCCCTCACCCTCAGCAGCACCTGGGATACCCCAGGCATAGGCTGCAAAGGCCAGAAGGTGAGGATTTGGAGCTTTCAGCTGGAGTCAACATATTCTGGAGGCTCAGGAGAGCATCCAGCTGCCATGTGTGATGCTGAGAAAATGGGCTGCCACTGTATAAGCATGCCGTGCTGCTCGTGCCACCATTCACCAAGACTGCAACTAAGTCAGAGACTAGTCTGATGGAGACAGGATAAAAATCGTATTAACACCACAAGTTGTGTTTGGACAAAAAAAAAGGTGGGGACAGCATAGGCATGGGCATTGTGTGTCCCCATGGGAGCTCACACCTGTCCGTGCCACAGACCCAGGCCTCTGCCAGGCTCTGAGCAGCTGAAGCACTTTGCAAGACAGAGCGTCTGCACAGCACCATCACTGAAATACTGCAAGGGTTGCGACACCCCGTTCTGCTCCAAGGAAAGCGCTCAGCCTGGAGCCCCAGTTCTCTGCAGAGCCCCAACAAGACCATGTGCAGTCACCGCTGTCATGGCACTGCCAGTGCCGCAGGGTTCAGTTGCGGCTCCGGGGCTCCCCAGTGCAGAACCCGCATTGCAGAGCCTCCCTGCACAGGCCTGTGGGCTGCCTGCACTGAGAGGGAGCACATCTGACTGGGAACACCCAACACCGTGACAGAAAGGCCCACCCGGAGAGGGGCTGGGGCTTGGGACCGTGCGGCTGGACAGCGAAGGGGTGGGCAGCACCAGCACCCGGTTGGCATCAGGGAGCCGAGCCAGCGCCTCTGTTACAGCCACTCCTGCATTCACACAGTCATCACAAGCTCTCACAGAGAGGAAAGGTTGCACATCAATTTCAGTTTTAGGCATATCTCTGTCAGAATTTATCCTGCATTACTCCAAAAAACAAAATATGATGATGCCGAATAACAACAATATCAACTGGCACGGCGGGGCTGGAGGGCACAGCCACGTGTCAAAGTGCTTGGCTCTGCACACACAAGATACGCAATAAATGTCCGTCTCTCCATTCACCAGGAGCTGGCAGCGTGCTCACACTGAAAGCAAATTATAATTTAAAAAAAAAAAGTGCAAAGAAGTAATTTTCTTCCATAAAAGAAATTATTTTGCAGCCAGCTGCAGTAGAGGTCGGCAACCTCCCCGAGCAGACATGGCAAGCAGCGCTCGGGCACCAGCAAATGCCCCTGCTCCAGCACAGGCTGCCCAGTCCGGCTGGGCAAACAGCTGTGTGTGCCAGCAAGGGATGCTCCTGGCTCCAAACCATGGTGGAAAAAAATGAGGGAGTGGTTTGGAAACATTCTTTGGTTCACCTACCTTTAAAGAAAAAAATCAAAAGGGGGCAAAGAGTGTTTCCAAGTGTTTCTTTGTATACTACTGTGTGTAAACTTGAATCCAATTAACTTCAGATTTAACTACTAATGAAATTATCTCATTTTGCTATCAGCTCAGCTCTCATCCATGGCAGTAATTAACCACTGGGGGTTGTCATTCCCAGACACATGACACGAGGACTTCCCCAAGCTCAGGTGCTTCAAACCCTTGCAGAATTCATTACCCTGACAGTGTGAAAACCCTTCACTTTCAATACCACAGGGCACCAACATGTTTTTTTTCCCTTTATCTAACTGATTGCCGGTAACAGTGTGAAAGAAATGAACCCACTGGAGAGGTAATTAATTACTGCAAAGGATACATTAGAAAATGCAGGGGTCCAGGTGGTGGGGAGGGGGCTCACTGAGCCCCTTTGCTGCTGCCTCAGAACCAGCCACTGCCATGGTGGGGTCAGTGATTCTCCCCTCCAAGACGAGCAGCACCGAGGGAAACCGAACCCCCACCCGCTGCCCCGCACGTACCGCAGACGTGAAACTGCTGTCAGCTTGGAGCGTGGTCAGTGGTCGGCTGTGCAGGGTTAACGGGTGATCCCTCCGATCCAAAGGGTCAACACAACAGGTTGGCAGCACCGGGTCAGCCAGCCTGGCAGTGCTGGCAGGTCCCCGCTCCCATTGCCAGCATCACCGCAAGGTGTCAGCCCGTCTGAAATGGCCACCCAAGGCAGCATGCACCCCACATCATGCCCAGCATCAGGGTGCTCCACCAGCAAAGACCAGCGGCTCCCTAGGGTGCATCTCACACACACACCCCCTCTCCACCCCTGCCCAAAGCCCCCCCAGCTCCCTTGCAGAGGCTGCTGCTTCACCTGACTCTGCGAGTCTTTACAGAAAACAATTTTTTACAATGTAGGTTTATGCAAAGCGAAGTGGAGATGAAGGGATGCCACCACAGGGGCACAATGTGACCTGCCCATGGGACTGCTGAGGAGTGGGGCAGATGCTTCCAGCAGCCCTGCGTCCACATGTGCCAGGAATCCTGATGTTTCACATGGGGATGCTGTGTCACAACAGTGCACCAGCAGAACAGGAAAACCCTTCCAAAAGGCAGCCAAGTGGGATGGATTGGACTTGGCTTTCGGCTGCACTCCCTCAGAAACGGCCTCACATGGTCTCAGATCCCACAGTGCGATGGGAGCTCCAGCTCCTGGACCTGGCACATGGCACCACCTCCAAGTGCCCACAAACGCTGGTGGCAGAGAAAGGGCCCTGCACTGGTGCTGCTCTGCTGCCAGGTCCACAGGAACCATCACCCTGTCCCTGGGAGTCAGCATGCATCACTCTATCGATGGGCTTTGGCAGCGTCCCCGCCATGCCAGGCACAGGCTGCCCCAGCAGTGAGAGAGCGGTGCCTTACAGACAGGGATGCATTGCTTCACACCAGAAAAAGAAAAACAAAAGCAAAAAAAAGAGTGGTAGAGGTGGTGTTTTGGAAGCCACTTCATCTCTGGGAAGCAAACCCAAATTTCCAGCCTGTTTCAGTCAAACCTCTTACCAGAATTGACTTTTCTTCTCAAAATTCCGGCTCCTGCTTAGAAAAGCTCTTCCCTTCCCCAGGGAAGACTGTGATAATGCTAACCCTGTTGTTTCAATCATTAACCTGAAGAAAATATTTTGGCCAAATGCACAACCCTATTAGCAAGAAAAGCACCTGACAAGCTCCATCACCCAGCTCCAGCTCCCCCGCTGCCTTGGGACACACATGTCACACCCAGGGTCTGCCCAGGGCAGAGGCACAGGGCAGTGAAGCACCCCAAACCAGAGACGAGCATGTCTGGAAAGTATCTGGTTTTGTTGTGTACAAAACACTGCTCCACACTCAGCACCGCAGCAGCACAGCATCTCCATCATTACTGCTTTGGATTCAGAGAAACTGGACATGGCTCCGGCATTCAGTCCTGCCCGAATACAGCTCAGACTTTGCATCCCGCCAACGCAACTCATTGATGCATCTCCTCAATGCATCCCACCGATGACCATGGGATTGCATCTCGCCCCGTTATGCCAGGAGAGGAGTCAGTGCCGACAGAGGACCCCGACATCGAAACACCGCTGCTGGTGAATAACTTCCCTCCTGTGCTTATCTGGCTCTATTTGCGGACATCAAACCTAGTGCGGGATGCTTACTGCAATGAGTTACTTCTCCTGCACCTAATTAGAGGCAGATAAAACAGTGGTAACACACAGCTCACCTGTAATGATTTTGCTGACTCGATTATTCTTCTGACAATTAGCTCTGGCTGCCAAAGCCTCACAGGAATGTCAAAGTCTACTTCCTACAAAGCAGGTAATGTCACAGGTGTGACCATGAAATCAATAATGAGGCATAGCTCTTGCAGAGGGCATCCAGGTCAGATGGAACAGCCCTTAAATTAAACATTGATAAGCAGAACACAATTATCCATCATGTTTAAGTGCCTGCGTGAAATTAGCAGCCAGGGAATGGGATCAGTGGGGGAAAGATTAGTGGAGGAGGTATTGAAATGCGCAGTGTCCACCGTGACTGGGGCTGCAAGGGCTTGTGACAGCAGCACAGTAATCTGCCATCAAAGCCATAAAATTCAGATTAAGCACACTGCACTGAAACAGGGGTTGCAGATGTGGGCCTATTTTCCTCCTCCTCTGCAAGGCAGTGGCAGATGTCTGAAGGAGCCCAGGGCTGCCCTTCATAGCAGGTGCGTCTGCTACTCTTCCCATTGACACAACTATACTTTTGATATAGAGGCATGGCAGGGAAAAGAAAAAGGAAGGAAGAATGTTACTTTCTGGTAGAGAAAAAATGCAGTGGAAAAGTAGAGATGAATATTCCAGTCTGTTTTCTCTGTAAATTCTAAGCAAGACTCCAGGAACTGCAGAGTCCTTTGCCCTCACTCTCATGTCTTCTGGACAACCTCTTTCGGCTGCTGCTCTGTAAAACTCCTGTGCATCTTCCTTGCAGCCATGGAGTTTTTGCACATTATGAACAACTCAACAGTCCAGCTTTGCTGGGTTTTTAGGGTTGCTACTATGAGAAAGCTTTGTCTGCACACTTGAGCTGAGCTGCACTGTCATCCACCTTGATCTTCAAAGTCTACCTGGGTCTTTCCCCACCCATAACACAAGCAAGGTTAGAATTCCCTGGTTTGACTCCTCATTTAACACACACACAAAGTATTGGAAGAGACATCTGCGTGGAGTCCGGGAAAAAATACCATAAGTGGACAATGTCTCCGGCAGAACCCACCCCTGCCCTAATTCTTGTATGGTCAACAATTGGCCATGTATTATACAAAAATGCATCAGCATAATTTAACCTTTCCCTGTGTCCTGCTAAGTGAAACCTTCACGCCTCGCAAGATCTCTCTTCATCCAGCTCAGCACGGGCAGTGCAGCAGGCACGGCGTGGTTGTGTCTCAGGTGTGCAGCCACATGTGTGGAGGGATGTGGGCAGCGTGGGCATGGCGGCAGAGAGAGGGAGAGGGTCCCACTACACTCCAGGTGCACAACACTGACTGCAGAGAGGACAACTATCCATTGCTGGCACTGCATCTGTGAAGGAGGCACCAAGAGGAATGGAGGGCAGATGGAGGTGAGCATGAGAAGGATGAAACCTTGTGGGAGGACATGCAGGGGTCTGGAGGCATTTTATCAACACATCCATTAAATTCTTTCTGTGGGGTCCTTCCCCTCCTACACCTGCCTGGAGAACAGCAGAGGAGCAGCAGGGCCGGAGCAGCTTTGGGATTGTGCTGCAGCTGGAGCAGCACCCGCAGGAGAGGGTCCTCTGGGCTCTGCCTGGCACAGCCTGCAAGTCCACATGGGCACTTGACCCTGCACGGCTCCTGCAGGCTCAAAACCTGTGAGCACCTCTCTGTCACTAAGGAGAAAAGTCACTCCCACAGGAGGTATGAACGGGCAGCTGCTGGTACACCCCATCCATGGCTAGGGCCATGGTACTGCCAGCACCACCACAGACTTTGCTCGCGCATGGAGAGACACGGGAAAAGTGTGCTCTGGTGCCGTATCACTGCAGAAATACCCAGCCCAGCAGCACTAGGCAAGCACACGGCTTCCTGAGGTGGCCAAGCTGTGGTGTCCATGCTGGGGGTGCACACAGCAGGCCCGGTGCAGGAGCCAAGTGCAGCACAAAGCAGGGTCCTGGCTGGGGGTCTCACCGTCCCCCAGCACCACTTGGCTCCATCACAGGTGTGTGTACCCTCACTGACGCTGCCCCTCACTGAAAGACACTGTAGGCTTTAACCAGGGCTTCCAGTTCTCTCGACTCAGCATTGGCAATGTGGGATTGTTGTCATCGCATCATTTTCTTCTGCTCAAAATCAGAGGAAGAAGAAAGAAGAGGAAAGCAAAGCAAGCAGGGGCCAGCATGCCCAGCTGCATGGCTTGGGATCAGGGCTGTGGGCAGCACACAGCAGAGCACAGCCTTCAGGTTCACCTTTCTGCCAGAGCCAGACAAGACCTTTTTAAATAAAATATTTTCATTAAGAGATAGAAATGCCAAAAACCATTTGAACTGTGGAAACCTGGAGTTTATGCAAGTAGAGAGGCTGTTCAGTTGGGCATTTTAACTCCAAAAGCTTCTAGGAAAAGCTTCAAAGGTACTAGAACATCTGATTTTCCATAACTCTTAAAAAAAAAAAAAGACTTCCCTTTTTCAAGACTGGAATGACTCCTCTACATAAAATGTAAACTACTGACAGCAGATACAAAAAGTGGTCCAAATAAAAACAATAGGTGCACACTGCTCTGGGCAGTTTTTGCCTTGTTTAGTACTTTCAGTTGTTAAACCTTATTTGGATTTTTTCAAACCAGAAAATAGATCTGAAAAAAAAGTTAAAAACCTGAATATTTTTTCAAGACAGGAAAATCCATTCCCTGCCTCCAGTCTTTCATTCTGAGTACAACTAAGAATGCGTATTCTTATTCGGCAGCAGTGGGGACTGCAGGGCTCTGCCTCAGCCCAGGGAGGCTGGACCCCCGTGTGCTCAGCCCAAGATGGGGTTATCCTCCCGAGTAGCCAAAAAGGACTATGGGAGCATGAGGACCTGCCAGCCTGAGCACGGCAAAGCCCCCGCCGGCTCCTGGTCCAGGGCTCGGTCTCTCTGCCAGCATGGAGGAGAAGCACCTTCCCAGACCCTGGGTTTTGGGAGTAGGGGAAGGCGGCTGGTCCTGGCCCCAGCTGGAAGGGTCTGCTGGTGGAGACCTCGAAGCCAGGACCTCAGTGTTCTTAACACTGAGGTTGCCAGAGATGTTTCAGGTCTGGGCACACCTTCATACAGAGATGAAGTGTAAAGGTGAAAACTGGCATCCCCTGTTCCAAGTGACAGCAAGGAGGGGATTGAGGCCTTGCTGAAAACAGCCCAAATTGGCACATCTCACCATTTGCATTTCAACAGCTCATGATGCAAGAGGGAAGAGGCAGCACTGCAGACAATTAGCGTGTGGGAATTGATGAAGCAGCATGAGGCAAGACAAGCAGCTTCCAGGGGCTGTGGAAAGAAACCTGAGTGGGGAAAGGCCTGGAAGGACGGACGTGCAGAGGTGTCCATGGGACCAACGGACACCGGCTTCCCCCAGCTCCGGTCAGACCACAGGTGCCAATTATCCCCATCTGCAGTTTTCACTCTTTCAAAAGGGATTCACTGCACATCAAGTGCTCTGCTCAGCAATCTGCCTTAGTTTGGAAATGACATCAAGTGTTGCCTTCAAAGGCAAAAAACCCCATGTGTCTACTTATCTGAGAGACCAGTTAGCCTCCTCCTGTCAAACAGACGTGTTAAAAGCGAAGAGAAAAGAAACCTCACACAAAAATAATGGGCTTACTACCATGGCAGATCTTAGCCTAGAAAATATGATTTTTCAGACAAGTGCAGTTCATCATGCAGTGTGTTTTACAAGCAGCAATGAAAAGAAACTTTACTTTAAAACAGAAATAATAAAACAAACTTCAAATAGTTCAGAACTTAAAGAAATGCAGAACTTAAATAAATGCAAAAGAAAACAAAAGAAAACAAACCAGCAAACAAAAAAAGAGTCCTTAAACAAAACACCACTTCCTGCTAAAATGCAGAAAGGGGCAGTCTGGCTCTTTTGCTGCTGTGTATAACATACTTCTGCATTTCATATCCCCTCGCATCTGAGGTCTGAACAGCCCTTACACACCTCACAACCACTACCAAATTAAAGATTTTTTTTTTCATTCCATTATTTCTAAAGTGTACTCCAGCCAGCACACTACATGCAATGAATGAAAGAACTAGGAGAATTAAACCACACTATGAAACAGCTTTCTGACGAATAAAGCTATGGAAATTTTAGGCTCCATTTACTTCTCAATCTAATTTTGCCCTCCAATGCACATTATGTCTGAAATGGGATCTCATGTGGTTTGATCAGTGCTCTTAACGCATGCAGAAGCAACATATTCCCTTTATTGTTGTTTCCTTTCTGCAGCACAGCAATACTTCTAATAAGAGCAGCACAGCAGGCTCTGTGAGACCGTCTACAGTAATCACTGTGCTGCTGAAGGTGTGAGATGATCAAGAGGATCAGCAGCTCAAAAAGTTTGTGGTCCAAGGGATCCCTGTTCCCACAAATGCAGAGCTAGCTGTTCAGTACTGCACACTACAAAAACTGTGGGAGCAAAAGAGTTATCACAAGATGCTCAAATAAAACACTTTTTCTTTTTTTTTCTTTTCCAGTGTTTGGATTTTTGCATACACCCAGAAGCTATCTTCTAGCCTGTCTTAGCAACCAAGAGGACTAGAAAGCTAATATCAGTTTGTGAAGAATTACAAACTCCTCTTGCTGTAACAGCACTCCAGACATTTGAGCTACAACAACAACAAAAACAAACACCAGGAGCTGCAAGGTGAAAACAAGAGCATTGGCAGTATTTTACTGTGGAGCCACAGATGCTCCTGAAAACAGGGATGTCTATGAAGAGAGGTGGCTGGCCTCCAACTCCTCGCTCTTCAAGAAATGAAAATCCAGCACATTTCAACCCTTCGCTGCAGCTTCACACCTATTTAGCAAATATTTAGCAGTTAACAAAAGGAACAACCTCTCAGAGGCAGCTCCAAGGAGGACAGGTGGTTCTACACACTCTTTGTTCTCCAGGTCACTCTTTAAGTCCAAAGCTTTCCTTGGGCCAGGGAGTTGCCCTGGGGATGGAGGAGCTGCTGACAAGAGGCAGCACTGTGCCCTTGTAGCCAAGAAGGCCAACAGCAACCTGGGGTGTATTAGAAGGGGGTGGTCAGTAGGTCAGAGAGATTCTCCTGCCCCTCTACTCTGCCCTGGTGAGACCTCATCTGGAATATTGTGTCCAGTTCTGGGCCCCTCAGTTCCAGAAGGACAGGGAACTGCTGGAGAGAGTCCAGCGCAGGGCCACGAAGATGATGGAGGGAGTGGAGCATCTCCCGTGTGAGGAAAGGCTGAGGGAGCTGAGGCTCTTGAGCTTGGAGGAGACTGAGGGGTGACCTCATTAATGTTCATAAATATATAAAGAGTGAGTGTCACGAGGATGGAGCCAGGCTCTTCTTGGTGACAACCAATGATAGGACAAGGAGTAATGGTTTCAAACTGGAACACAAGAGGTTCCACTTAAATCTGAAAAGAAACTTCTTCCCAGTGAGGGTGCCAGAGCCTGGAACAGGCTGCCCAGGGAGATTGTGGAGTCTCCTTCTCTGCAGACATTCAAACCTGCCTGGACGCCTTCCTGTGTAACCTCATCTGGGTGTTCCTGCTCTGGCGGGGGGATTGGACTAGGTGATCTTTCGAGGTCCCTTCCAATCCCTAACATTCTGTGATTCTGTGATCTTTCACCAGGGCTAAGACCTGCAAGATCTGGCCAGAAGACCCTGCTGTCCACAGAAAGTTCAGTTTCAGCAGCCCACGAGTGCACTGGTGTGCAGGCAGCTCCCTGCCTGTACCAGGCAGGACAGCCAGCAGCCTCCTGCGGCAACATCCGGCATGGCCGCAGCATTGGAGGAAAGCTGCGGTGACAACCCCATCACCAGCCTCCACCACCATGGCTCCAACTGGAGAGCACCCACGGATGGTGTGGCCACTGCTGCTCTGTCGTACCGTCCTGCTGGCAGCGGGGCTGCTGCACCTGGGGACACCAGGCTGTGACACCGGCTTGCTGGCCACCGACCCAAAGAGGCCTCATTGGTACCAGCATGGCTCAGAGCATCTCCAGCAGCAGGTGAGGAACAGGGCAGGACAGCCCCCTTCCTCCTCCTCCTCCTGCCAGCCCTGCAGCTGGGGGATGCTGCCCCTGAGGGCCGAGGCGGGGACACACAGAGGGTCCCAGCAGCCACGCAAGCCTGTCCTGGGGGGCCACTGATTCCCTGGTCCCTGCCACGACCCACCGGGCTGGGATGGCACTGGTGGTTCAGGAGCTCTGTGTCTCCCACCCGGCACGGGAGGGCAAGCAGGTGGCCTGGCAGCAGCCAGAGGGACCAAGGCCAGGACACCAGGCAGAAGAGGAGTGGGTTTCCAGACGCTTTGCAAAGGACAGCAGTGACATCCAGAGGGCTTTTGGGAGCAGTGAGAGGTGGAGGAGAAGCCCAGAAGCTGGGCAAATCTGCCTGAGTGTGAATCCTGCCGGCCACAAGCCAGCCATGAAACCCTTTACCAACACCCATCCCAAACACCAGCAATGCGCTGGCAGGTCCCATCGCCATGTAGGTCCCGTCGCCAGCCAGGACTTCAGCACATCCAACCAAGGAGCCAAGAGCCCCCGGCGAGGTGGGGACCAAGGGCTGCCGAAGCTCAGTGTCACCATCTCACCGTCCCCGCTGTGTGACAGACACCTCCAGGGCAGGGCAGCCCCACGCATCAGCACAGCCAGCATAGTCGAGGCCACCAGTGCAACCAGCAGTGGGAAGAGCAGAGCGATTGGCAATCAGTTATTTGGCTTGCTGGATAAGCACCACCTTCCACCAGTCTGTATTGCAGAGACATTAAACCCATGCTGAAATCTTCCATCTCACAAGAATCAATATTTATGATCTGCATCTGGAATTAATCTGAGATAGAGACATTTCCAGCTTAAGGATCATTGCTAATGTCATCAGCAGTTTTCTGTTTCTCACAGGAAAAATATTTACACCCTAGATTTTAACATCTTAATTAGGGCTCGACAAAGTCCGGATTGACAACCCAAGTGTGATTTTTCTGATATTTCAATAATGTTATTTTTATCCTGGAATAAGATGAAAAGCTGAAATCAGGCATTTTACCTGGTTTCTGTGATAGAAAAAGTGAAGCTGTGGAAATGTTGACATACTTGGGTTTTGGTATTTTTCCATCAAAATATCTTTAATTGTCAAGATGGAAATATTTTATTCTCTTTAGTTGAAAGAACCTGAAACACCTCATCTGAAATCACTTTAAGACAAAATTGCATTTTTCATCTGCCCTGTGAAGCAGCAGGACCAAGTTCCTGTTTCCAAGTCCCATCTTCTTCCCTGCTGCCTGGTGGGCAGAGAGCATCTCCTGTAAGGTCGCCAGGTGTGTAGCTTAGCTGATGTGCCAGGTAGTTCAGTAAACAGTAAATATATGGATTACTTTATGGAGAGTGTCCTCCAGCGACTTCAGTCCAGAGGACAGAATGAGATATGGAAGTACAACTCACACGTAGCATGAAACACAGGAAAAGCTCTAATACTGTGCTGGAAATACTTCATCTTGGCCCAGGAAAGTATTGGGTTGACCAAAAATGCTCCAATGTGATTTTTCCATCAAAAAACGTGGCCGCCCTGTGGGACCACACGGCTGCTTTGCCGCCTTTTCCTTGTGCCTCACCCCAGCACCTGCAGAGCCCAACACACATGTTGAAGGACGAGGTGTGTCTGGCAGTGTTTCATGCTCTGGTGTGTTTGCACTTTCCCCAGCACAACAAGGCCCAACACCAAATGTGGCACCCTGGCATCCTGGCAGGAGCCACCTCAGCCTCTTCTCCTGGCCAAAGTGGGTGACTGTGGGGTCCTCAACGCCAACAGATGCCATTTGCGCCAATGCTGGTTGGTCTGGGGTTCATGGCTGGACCCAGCTGCTGAGCAAGCAATGCAGGCACCAAGCCGCCCTGCCTGCGCTCTGCCTGCGCCCCACCTATGCTCTGCCTGTGCTCTGCCTGCGCCCTGCCTGTGCTCTGCCTGTGCTCTGCCTGCACCCCTGCCTGTGCTCTGTCTGTGCCCTGCCGGTGCTCTGCCTGCACCCCTGCCTGTGCTCTCTGTGCCCTGCCGGTGCTCTGCCTGCACCCTGCCTGTGCTCTGCCTGTGCCCTGCCTGTGCTCTGCCTGCGCTCTGCCTGCGCCCTGCCTGCACCCTGCCTGTGCTCTGCCTGCGCTCTGCCTGCGCCCTGCCTGCACCCTGCCTGTGCTCTGCTGGTGCCCCGCCAGCACCCTGCCGGCACCCTGCCTGTGCTCTGCCTGCACCCTGCCGGTGCCCTGCCTGCACCCTGCCTGTGCTCTTCCTGCGCTCTGCCAGTGCCCTGCCTGTGCTCTGCCTGCGCCCTGCCTGTGCTCTGCCTGTGCTCTGCCTGCACCCCTGCCTGTGCTCTGTCTGTGCCCTGCCGGTGCTCTGCCTGCACCCTGCCTGTGCTCTGCCTGTGCCCTGCCTGTGCTCTGCCTGCGCTCTGCCTGCGCCCTGCCTGCGCCCTGCCTGTGCTCTGCCTGCGCCCTGCCTGCACCCTGCCTGTGCTCTGCTGGTGCCCCGCCGGCACCCTGCCGGCACCCTGCCTGTGCTCTGCCTGCACCCTGCCGGTGCCCTGCCTGCACCCTGCCTGTGCTCTTCCTGCGCTCTGCCGGTGCCCTGCCTGTGCTCTGCCTGCGCCCTGCCTGTGCTCTGCCTGCGCCCTGCCCGCTCTTTGCCACCAGCGAGGCGTCTCTCTGACACTGGCAAAGGAAAAGCATTGCCAGCTGCCAGCAGCATCAGCTGTAGAAGGCAGCACCATGTTGCTTCTGCTGCAAAAAACACAGGTGACAAGGGCACCAAAGTCACTAAAATGCAGTCAAAAATGCAGTTAGGATACCTACACATTAAACAACATGTCTTTTTGAGGGCTCTTGCACGTTAAAAGCAGCTGACAGGATTTTGCTCCCAAACCACAGTGGGTTTCCCCTTCTGCCACATTCAGAGGGGACCAGCCCAGTTCTGCCAGCGCAGGACCAGGACTGGGGGATGCTCCGGTGGCCCAGGGCTGGGCTGTGAGCATCTCCCCTGCGCCGGGAGCTAGGGGTGCGCAGGGCTTGGCCCAGCCCCTGGCCACCACCTTCAGCACAGGAGCTGCCAGTTCATCCCCCTGCCCACTCCCCTCTGAGCAGCAGAGCTGAGAACAAGAAGCAGCGACAAAAAAGAGGGGTCGGAGAGTGGCCAGAGCAGGTCCCTGGCCCACAGTGCCCGTCATGGCATCAGGATTTATAACTGTATTAAATGGCATGACAGTCGGCCACAATAAATCAGCTCCTCTTCTCCCCAAATCACAGACAATAAAAGCTTTGGCAGTGAAAGTCATTCATCATCATAAAGACTTGAGACATTCCAGCCATCAATTTCACTCACATCCTTAATATACTGGAGAGGAGTGCTGGAGTTTTAGGGGGGAAAAAGGAGAGTGAGAGAAGAAAGGGAAAAATAATTAAAAGAAAACATGAAGAAAGATTGGACTGGAATAATTACAAGGGTCATGGAAAGGAGTCGCTTCAGGACAGCACTTCTGATGACGGCGCAGAGCTGCCCTGCTCTCCACGGAGTATGTGTGATGCTGAGCAAGGCTGCAGGACATCTCTGCCCCCTGAGGGGTCCCCTGGGACCACGTCCTGGAGGGGCGACCAAATGCCACACTGCCTGTCCCCCCCCCAGCCCCACCTCCCTGCGTGGTGTCACCACCAGGTCCCCGCTGCCTGTGACATACTTGTGCTGCCAAGGTGACAGGTCCAGAGCAGGACTGGGGGACGGAGGTGGGCCCAGGGGCTGGCGCTGTGCTGGCAGCGGGGACAGTGCCGCAGCCACCGCTGGGGCTGGGGGCCACCATGAGTCCCCACAGTGGGAAGGGGGTGGTGTGCAGTCCCCCAGGTCTGTGGCAGCCAAAGGAACTTGGAGCAGCCACCACAGGGAGGGAGGACCTCGATGAGGATTTGCAGGCAGGGCAATGCAGGGGAAAGCACGGAGGTGGCCCTGCTGTCTGTGAACCCTCGGGTGACAGTGGCATTGCATCGCTCGAAGGGGCCAAGCCCGGGGACCAGCCTGGCTGCCCAGCACGTGCTACCAGAACGTGGCTCCCCCAGCAACAGGAGCCACAGGTGAAGGGAGATGAGACATGGTGGATGAGCTCAGGGTGGGCTGGCTTGAAGGGCAGCAGAGGTCATGGCACAGGGGTCTCCATCGGGGCTCTCAGGGCCACCTCCTGCTCCTCAGCCACTACCACCTCAACAAGCTGAGGTTTGAGACGAGCCCACACCATGCTCAAAGGAACTGGTAAGTCCACTTCACCACCGCTTCAGTAGCAGAGCCACTAGCCATAACGCCCCCGAGGAGAGTCACAGAGCTACTCTATCCATGTCACACTATGGCTAACCAATATCCCACTTATGTCTCAAGACCTTAAGAGCTCTTACCATTAAAACCTGGGCTGATGAGACTTGCAGATGGTGAACACCCCAGAAAGAGTATAGACAAGAGTACAGACAGCTCTCCTGAGCCATGAGCACACAAAGCAGCCTGCAGCAGTGCATCCCTGAGCCTGATAAGCAGCAATGAACACTTATACAATGGACATGGGTGGTCCTGGTCATGAGGAGATGATGCTACCTCTGCAAGACCTGATGTGCCTCCTCCAGCCTTGAGGATCCTCACAGCAAGAGGCTGTGGCAGCTGCCTGCACCTCTCATGCAATGGAGAAGGCAGTCGGGCTTGGCGATGCCAATATCACTGCACAAACATCTGCTGCAGAGTGCGCATGGGTTACTCCAGGGTGAAAAAAACTGGGGGGATGCTTCAGGACAGGATGTGGGAGGTGTGTGTGGTATCTCCCAGGGTCACCTCAGCAGCTGCAGGCAAAGGCACACAGAGCAGAGGCACAGCTCTGCATCCCTGCACACTACACACTTATGTATGGTGTGTGATGTGTGTCCCATGTGTCCCTGTCACACAGTTTATCACCAGTAACCACTTGTTCATGTGACAGTTGCCCTTTGCTTGCCAGAGAACGGCCAGCGCAGCTCTGCAGGGAGTGACCAGCGGCATGACCTGGCACACTCAGGCTCAGCGAAGCCCTGGCTGGCACAGTCAGGTCACGTTTTGTTCTGTTCCAGTGTCTGTCCGACCAGCTTGGCCGTGTCCGCACCAGCGGGACTAAGCCGGACTAGGACGCATTTGGTTCTGGCTGTGCTAGCTGGCACACGCAGGCCAAGCAGTTCAAGAATGATTCTGCCTGGCAGGGAACAGCCACCAGATCTGTTCAAGACTGCATCAGTGTCTGGGAAGAGTTTCTGTCCATTTTCCATCTTTATTAGAATATTAACAAGGAGAGAAAGAGCAAAAACAAGCCCTCTGTTTAGAACCAAAGAACAGATTTGCTGACAAAGGGAGTCTCATACACGTTCCCAAATATCCCACACCTCTTATGGATTTTGCAATTATTGCAGCTGCAGCAACATTTGCTGGCTTCCCACCATGCTCTTGCAAACCCTCCATCCTTCTGCAGAGCCTCAAGCCCCAAGGGTCCAGGACCAGCCTTGCCATGGAGGATGCTGACCTCTTGGGAGGAAACAGGTCCGGACCCTCAACTGCCAGGAACGAAACCTGCTGGGGAGGTGACAACTCACATATGTCCCCTCTGTAGAGGGATACTACTGATGCACAAGCCTTTTTATAGGAATTAGTGCTCAAAAAAGGTACAGCATAACCACAGGGCTGAGTTCAAGGAATTTAGATTGTTGCAAAGAATGTACGATGAAAAGAAGGAAAACTCCAGTGGGACCCAGATGCTCCTTTCATGCTCTCACTGAATTAACTTTTCAGCCACATCTGTGTGGAAATCCCCAGTCAGGTGTCAAGTCTGTGGCAGCACAGGCAGTCCCTGTCCCTGCTGATTCTCACAGGATTTCCGCAAGCGATATTCCTCACTGTTGGTAGATGTGCCAGTTTCATCAAGCTGCTCAAAACCAGCAACTTGTATTTTGAAGAATGCCAGTGACATTTCCTTTTTTCCACTGCCTTTTGCTTTTTGCATTTTCTTTTTTGTTCATTACTGCTCAACATTTTTATGAGAAATGACATCAAAACCTGAAATTCACACATTTTTGGCCTTATGTGATATGAAGTAATAAATTAACAACAGTCCATTACAAAAAAGCCCCAAATCATTTTATAAAATTCTCTGTTCATTGATAGCACAGTGTTTTCCAGGACCAGAATAACAGAAAGAGCTCTTTCAAATAAGATAGTAGGGAAAATAAACAAGATCTTTCCTTCCTACTCTAGGACAGAAACTGTTCCCCGTCACCTCAAATGTGCTACAACATCAGTAAAACATCTGGATCCTTTGGCTTTCTCTCCCCTGGCTCAGCAATTGGCACTTTCGTCCTTTCCCAACCGGGAAGAGCAAGGAGCCATCAGTGGAACAGAGCTGTCAGAGCTCCGGCAGCACCAGCTCAGCCCCAGATGTGGCCCTATGCCGAAGCCACCTCTGATGGCCTCCCGGAGACCACAGCATGACACTGGGGACCCCGTCCCCTCTGATGGCTTCCTGGAGACAACAGCATGACACTGGGGACCCCGTCCCCTCTGATGGCCCCCTGGAGACCACAGCATGACACTGGGGACCTTGTCCCCTCTGATGGCCCCCTGGAGACCACAGCATGACACTGGGGACCTTGTCCCCTCAAGCTCCACAGGGCTCCTCGGAGATGAGCCTGTTGAGAATCGCAGAATCACACTGAATGGTTGGGGTTGGAAGGTACCTCTGGAGATCATCTAGTCCAACCCAACTGCTAAAGCAGGTTCACCTATGCTGCTCAGCACTGGCGGCAGCGTCACCCACCAGGCTTCGTTCTGACGCGATTATGGACACTTTACACTTTGCAGCTATTCCTTCTTGAGTCCTCCTAAACTTCTCCTAGATTTCTCCTAGATTACATAAAAAAAAGAAAAAAGGCATGTTCCCATTACTAGGTGATGGTATGACAGCATGAACTGATGGCAGACAGCAAGTGTCCTCATGGCATGCTCTCCACCACCCAGCGGTGTGCACAGCCTTCCAATGGTCTGTTTTACCATTCTCGCGACTCAAACCACCAGTCTGACAACTCACTGTCCCCTGTGTAAATAACTCGAACCTCCCACATGGTCAAGTATCAGATGAGAAGTAACTCATATTTGGTCAACTAAGGCCACCTATCATCAGTGACGCAGCAAGTTTGGGGATGTCTTCAACCACTGTCATCAAAACAATTACCTTGTCCTGGAAACGACATCTGTAGCCTGGCTCGGACTACCACTGGACTTTATTTTTGTGCCGTGCATATGCACAGATGCCAACACGTCCCTCTACCCACCTGGAAATATCGTGTTAGTGGATTGCACAGACACTCTTAGATGTTTAACTGTTGTTGCAGGCCAAAAAAAGCAATTTAGGAAACACTTATGCTAACTGGAGCGGGGTTTTTGTTTTTGTTTTTTTTCTTAATTTATTATTTCCAATCGGAGATCTATGTCAGATTTACAGCATTTCTCTGGCAGCAAAAAATGCCGTCTGTGGTCTGAACTGGCGGTTGATGCCCTCGATCAGCGGGCTGCCCTGCCAGCTCTGCACCAGAGCCCCCACAGCCCCACACAGCAAGTGTCCCCAGGACACCGACACCAGTGAGAGATGCTGCAGCTGCAACCAGAAAGGTGTTTTCTACCCATTAGTGCAGAGCTGGTTTGACGCCCTTTTTTATCAGGGTATTTTGGACGAAGGTGAGCATGAGATGCTGCTCAGGGCATCTGCAGAATAAGCCCCAGCCCCACCGCAATCAGGACCAGCACAGGGGCACTAGAACCCGCTTGTCTTAATCCTCCTGCCACGGCTGCTCCATTTAAAATTGTATTTATTATCCATACCACAGCGGTACCAGGGGTGGGGGGAAACAGATTTAATTAATTAACGATTGCAAAATCCTTAAGTAAAAGATGCTATGTAAATGCAAATTGTTATTATACATGCTTTGCACCAAAACATGTTTACCATAGTTAAATTCAACATTTAAATCCACAGTCAAACTCCCAGCAGAGTCAAGCTGTACATCATCAAAAGAGGCAGTTAATAGCCTGGGTCTTAGTGGGGTACAAGTGGCCTCGTTTGCTTTCTCAAATGCGCTTGTTCTTTTTTAATGGCAAGATAAGAATTCATAAAAATGGAAAAATTCAACAGTGTTTCAGCTAGACTCTGTCCTGTCATTAAAAATGACACTTTTGTTTTTCAGATTGGCTGCCTTTCCACAGGAGTTTATGTGGCCTTTTTTCAAGTCTTTAACATGACAGGGCCTATTGGGAGTGACGAATAGATTATTGGAAAATGCATCTGCACTTTTATCTATTAAATGTAGAGACTAAGCTGTAAATCTAGCCTTATGCTACACTAGAAACCAGCTATCTACCAACACCAATTTGCACTTCAAAACAGTCCCACAGAAATTAAAGTATAATTTGGTGATAATGTTTAAACACTGATCAACATTTCCACGTAGAGACAGATTACATGACCAAAACATAATGGCCTCAGAAAAAGACTTATTCTTGCTATTAAAATTAGCCAACAAAAATTTTAACAAAGCATTTTTCCAGAAGAAAAAGCAATTCTGAAAACAAAATAATCAAAATCCTTTCATTCAGCTAGTGAAAACACAGCTGTAAGACTGCCACTTGCCAATATTTCAGCAAACATCAGCTGTATAATTATACCACCCAGGACCCCCTTCAACCCTTCCTCTCCATGTGCAAGTCTGTCCCACTCATACAGGTCTGGCTTATCCAAGTGCTCCTTGACTCCTCAATAGTCACCGGAAAGAAACAGGCACCCTCTGATGAGGATTCTTAATTTTATATCAAAAAATTCACAGGATAAGTCACCTTTTGCAAGTGCTTTCTCCCTTCCACCTAGAGATCTCACTGCTGTCATGACCAGCCACTGACCTCCTAAATGGTGAGAAATCAGTGAAGAGATTCCATTGCTACCTCATTCTTAAAATGCACAGTAGCACATGCATTTAAGGGACAAATAGTGCTTCCTAATGAAACCAGGCTCTTTCATTATGGTCAGCAGGACCTGAGTTTAGACCTAAATTCACAACAATAAACAAACTACACCTGCAGAATCAACTAGATAGAAGATTTGGGGGTTGATTTTTCTTTTTACCACAGCAATACACAAATTAAAATAAACATCCTCATTTTCCCCCAGGAATCACCAAAGGCAGATTTCCCAATCCTTTTCCCAGAACTACTAACGCAATTTTGGACCTCACATCAATGAAACATTGACCGTCTACCACATTTTTGCATCTCTAAAATAATAGTTGTCTTCACTGTGAATACCAGGTGTGCAAGAAAGAGTGAAAAGTCCTATTTCATGACGTATTCCTCAAAGGTATGTATTGGGAGCTTTATTTTTGCTTCTGAGCTTCACATTATTGTTTCTATTGGACATTAAAAGTACTTAGTTGTCTCAGACCATCATCAAAAATGGTCCATAAAAGGCAGATCAACTAAGGCTTAGGCCAAAAAAGAAGCATCCCTTTCTTGGCTCCTTCCAGCACCCGTTCCAGAGAGCACACCGGTGCTGAAGAAGGAAGAGCACTGGTCATCAGTTAAACTTCTGTCTTGGCAATAGCAAGGAGAACGTAAAGCTTGGAAAGATGCGGTGGCTCATTCTGGGGGGATGAGCGCTCAGAATCCAGCCAAGTCTTGGCAGAAAGGGGCCTTTTCCTTCAGGGTCCACCTGGACCTTCACCAAAGGGTTCAGCCTGTGGCCGTTTCCCATCTTATCTATCCACACTGATTAAACACTACACAGAAATGTACACACCTCACCGCACACCACTCCTGCAGCTTCTTACTAAGACTAAACTCTTTATTTCTCTGGTGTACCCCTAAGACATCTAATTTCCAATCCATAAAAAGAAATAGGCCAGATTCCAAGCTGCTTAGACAACCCCAATATCCTCTCTTCTCCAGAGGGACACAGCCTTACAGTGTTCATCGGAGAGCTTGAGTCAGGTCAAGAATCTCAGGGAAAGCATTTGAGAACTGGCATGTTTTCTGGGTGAGCAGAGAACAAGGGATGAGAAAGGATGGGGTTGGGAGAGGAAGTGAAAAAACCACACACAAAGCAAACAAGGGAAAGCAGCAAAGCAAACATCTTTTCTTGCATGTTTTGGTGTATCTAAAGACTGTTCCTTTAAACACATATATAGATAGGGGAAAATAAATGGATGAGAAAGCTTCCTCACCCACCTGCCCCACTTTCAAGCACATTCCAGGACAGGCAGACCTTCAGAAGGTACCAGTGGTCCCAGCTCCATGGACTGCAAACTGCCCAAGAGCCAACCTGGGCACAATCCCAGGAATGTGGAAGCACCATCCCTACCACAGAAACACAAAGCAGCTGAGGTCAGAAAGCAACTCTGGAGCTCACCTAGCACAACTCTCTTGCTCAGAGCAGAGTCACCTAAAGCAAATTGCCCAGGACCATGTCAAATCGGGTTTTGGACTTCTCCAAGGAGGGACACTCGACAGCCTCTCTGAGCAACCCGTGCCAGCGTTTGACCACCCTCACAGAAGAAAAGGTTTCTTCTCATGTGTAAGAGGAGTTTCCCATGTTTCAGTTTGTGCCCCTGGCCTCTTGCCCAGTCACTGGCAGCACTGAGAAGAGCCTGAGTCCCCATCAGCATTGATGCATCCAGCTAAGGTTCCTTCTGCGAGCCTCCTCTTCCCAAGTGCAAACTCTCACAGCTCTTGCAGGCTCACCATCACCACTTCCAAGCTTGCATACAGAGCTTCTGGCCCCCTTCTCTGAATCCTTCTGCGTGAACAGACGCATCTTCTGGGTGGTCCTGCTCTTGTTCTCTGTTAGGTGCACTCCAGTCCTGTTGCTTGCATAGGACCCCTCCTTAGCATCACTCAAAAAGTGCTTGATCCTTCCTAATCAGGAGGCTGGAGAACAAAGCTCAAAGCACCTTCTGATCAGGATTACCACAATCGAATGTGTTATGACACACTCAAATGTGGGTTATGCAAAAAGCAGATGTCTAATCCAAACTCAATGCCTAAGCTTTAGTCTACGGAGAGGGGATGGCATCTTGAAACTCCTCCACCCAAAGGCTGGCGTCTGGGGTTGTTCAGAATAATCTTTCTCCATCCACAGGTTGGGAAGGATCTGGAGCTATCCTTCTGGAGGTGATCTGCATCCTACATACCACTTGTTTTCTTGTTAAAAAAAACCCAAGAAGTTATTTCAGATTGTATTGAGCTAAATGCTAAATAGTATTGGTGTTTAATCCTGGCCAGAGATCAGCTTCAGACTTTAGGGGAGCGCTTCTTCCTCCTTGTTTTTGGAGGCATCAGAATCCATGCTGTCTGCAAACACTGACCTGCTCGGGAACAATCTGGTTTTGGCAGGGCTTCCAGTTCAGCTGCCTTGTCACCATCTCATGCCTAGCTTCAGAAGTGACCAAAAATATCTGCCATTTAACAAACCCTGGTGAAACAGAGGCTCACAGATTTCAGTCATAGCACGATGGGACAAATGAAGCAGGAGGAGGAGTCAGGAAACAGACTTCTGTGAGATTGAGTCCTCCTAAGGGAACATATGCTGAGCAGCCAGCTGAGGACGGTGTGTTACAGCAGAACAGCAGCAAGAAATGGCTTGTCTTTTGACATGCATTTAACCCTTTTTAGCATTTTCGTTTTCTAACTATGAAAATTTGACAAAATATGCAGAAATATGGAAGGTTAAACATATCCCTGCTACCTGCATTAGCCACAGGCCTGTGCCACCCATGAAGAAATAACCGTCTGGCATAATATACAATACCTAAGGTGCTGGATTCACCCACACTAAAGAAAATGCTGATCTTTCCAAGAGTGGAGGAGTCTGCCCAGCCTGGTGCACTTGTCCTATATTCCCTATGTTCAGTTCAGCCCGTAGTTTAGGATTGGTTATACCCGGTGCTGAGTCTGGCAATGCCAGACAGAGCAGGTGACCAAGATGACAGCCTTTGAGAGTGTCTCTCCTTCCCCATCCCTCCAGATGACAAATGGACTCTGCTCCTGTTGTTCTGTTTCTTCTCACCTTTTTGCTGTGCATACAAAATGTGCAGGAAAGCCAATGCATTTGGCTCTACTGGACCATTGTTTCCAAGGCTGACCCCATGAAGGAGCACAGAAGGTAATACTTCTTCTGTGGTGTGGTTACATGGTTGAGTGTGGAGGATAAGGACAACCTGTCTGTATTTGGCAGAGTCTCCATCTCTCCTGCACGGGTGTGCAAGCTGCGAAATGCACTGCAGCCTCCTCATCAGTACAGTTGCAGCAGGACGCGTGCATCAGGCTGGAAGCCAGCACATCCAAGAGTGTCCTGGCAGCGACGAGGAAAGGCAGGCAAGCAAAGGGCAATGGAGATGTCCTGGCATGGAAGAGGACCAGGCCCCCCCATTCCAACATCTGCCAGAGGAACAAAACCAAAGACCGCTGCCAATGCTTGCCCTGCGCTGCCTCTCCTAACAGAGCGACACAGAGTTCACATCAGACCCCACTGCGGTGAGAGGCGATTCTGGGGCTCTGGGTGTGCTGGTGACCATGCTCCTGGCTCTGCCAACACCAACCGTCCCTGTGGCTGGCACAACTGGGTCTGCCACGCGTCACTCCGTCCGCCCAGCGCCACAGCAAGGAGCACGCAGAGATGTCAGTTTAGTGTGACTTTGTTCTCTCAAAGTGATACTGACCACGCTGAAATCAGCAAGCCAGAGCTGGGAAAATGCATCTGCAGGCAATTAGTAACAATCACGGGCTGCTTGGAAACTGCTGACTGCAGCAGTAACGAGCTGGGCACCTGTCACCAGCTTGTAAATGGAGAGAGCACTCATGGACCGTGGCAGCAAGCAGTAAGGGAATCAGGTTTTTTTAAAACTTAATATTTAATGTAGCATAAAAACAATGGAGAGAAATCAAGTGGTTCTCTAATCAGAGGTTTGGCTCATGGTCCATAATAAAACAGAGTTCTCACAGGTACTGAGAACTGTCACTAAATTTTTCCTTAGACATACTCTAGCAGCAAGTGCCAGCATGAAAGCCAATGTTTAAGCAACACTTTCATCTTCAAAAAGTATCCCAAATGTTTTGATCTACCAGCTTGCTAAGAAATAGAAATCTTACATTTTCTACCAATAGATCATAGAGGATCTTTTGCATCTCAACTCTCAATACTGTTTTGCTGCCCACACCACAGAGCAGCAACAAGAACAAGGGAAAGACTGTGATCATAATTCACTTAGGGCCTTCCTTCTCAGTTTTATTTGCATTAAATTCTTTTATGATCTGTCTTACAGACTTAAGACAGAAAAAATGAACTAGATTTAGGTCGCTTTAAAAATGGCAGCCCAGGAAGTCTCCAGACTTTGTCATAAAAACTGATTAAGCTTGAATGGCAGATACCAGCTATCAAAAGGACTTTAGTATTCTTAGCTCAAACCCCTGCATGTCATATTTCAAGTTCTTCACTCCCAGAAATGTGTCTTTTCTGCCCTATTCCTACCAATAGCTGCACCCTGTTGAAGCACCATCCATCACACATTGACTGTTCTGCTTCACACACCAGGGGAGTCCCTGGTACAAACGTTTCCCACCAACAGACTTTTCTGGTTACTACCACTCACTTCCAGTGTTTTAAGCAGCTCTTGTTCTCATGACAGTGAAGGTGTTACAAAAGTGTTTATAATCTTGAATGTGAACTGAGAAATGAGGTCAACCTCTCAAGCCATTAGCACCACCAGACACAGACTTTGGAAATTTTGTGGAGCTTTGTCCAGCCAGCCCTCACTTTTACAGCTGAAAACACACCTAGCTGGCATGACCAAAACAAGTTGTCCCCCAAGTCTTTCAGTCTCCTGCTCTCAGTTTGCTTGGACACATCACAGTATAGCCTGTCTGGAGAGAGGAAGAGTAGGAAAACTCAAAAAAGGATGCAGAAATTAAAAGCAACCCAGCCTTCTGCATCTCAAGAAAAGACTGGAGTTCAGGTTGGCCATTCTGTCTCCAATGTGGAGCAGTTTGCAGGAGAAATACCACCACGGATCTGCAGGGTTTGGGTTCTTGCCTGCCAGACAAGGAGCCAAGCAAGGCCCAGGACATGGCTCTGGCAGGACTTCTCTCATGAGTCCGTTTCTGACCACCAAAGTGGGGCTGAGACAAAGTAAACTTTCTTTCAGGTGTCAACTGCCTTGTCTACCGCCTGCCCCCAGCCACCCACTCTTGACCAAACTTAGGAACATTAAACCACAGAATTTCACCATAGCTTTGGGCAGACCACAGACAACAAAAAAGTTCCTGTGTGCCAGAAGACAAGCCGTTGGGGAAGGAGGCCAGCCTGGCTGAATAGAGAGCTGTGGCTGGAACTTGGGAATAGAAGGGGAGTTTGTGACCTTTGGAAGAAGAGGCAGTCTACTCTAGAGGAATACAAGGATGCCCTGAAGTTATGCAGAGAGAAAATTAGGAGGGCCAAAGCCCAACTAGAGCCAAGCCTGACTGCTGCTGTAAAAGGGAAAAAAAATGCTTCTACAAATATATCAGCAACAAAAGGAGAGCTAAGGAGAATCTCCACCCTCTTGTGGTTGCAGGGGGAGCACAGTGATATGGAATAAGAGAAAGGTTGAGGTGCTAAATGCCTTCTTTGCCTCAGTCTTTAATAGTAAGACCAGTTGAGCTCCAGCACACAGCCTCCTGACCCAGAAGACAGGGACAGGGAGCAGAATGAAGCCCCATAATCCAAGGGGAAATGGTTGGTGACCTGCTACACCACTTGAACACCCACAAGTATATGGGGCCAGGGAGAATCCACCCAATGGTGCTGATGAGGCTGGCAGAGGTGATCACCAAGCCACATTCAACTATTTCTCAGCAGTTCTGGCTAAGTGGGGACATCGCGGTTGACTAGAAGTTGGCAAATGTGACACCCATCTACAGGAAGGGCTGGAAGGAGGATCTGGGGAATTACAGGTCTGTCAGTCTGACCCCGGTGTGGGGGAAGTTCATGGAGCAGATCATCCTGAGTGCCATCACATGGCACATACAGGACAACCAAGCCATCAGGCCCAGTCAGCATGGGTTTATGAAAGGCAGGTCCTGCTTGATCAACCTGATCTGCTTCTATAACAAGTTCACCCACTTAGTGGATGAGGGAAAGGCTGTGGATATTGTCCACCTGGACTTTAGTAAAGTCGTAAGTGGTGTTCCCTAGGGCTCAGTATTAGGGCCAGTTCCATTTAATGAAGGATCCTTCCATTATGAAGGATCTAGATGAGGGGATCGAGTGCACCCACAGTAAGTCTGCAAATGACACCAAGTTTGGTGAGAGTGTTGATCTGCTGGAGGGTAGGAAGGCTCTACAGAGGGATCTGGAGCAGCTGGATTGTTGGGCTGAGGCCAATTGTCTGAGGTTCAACAAGACCAAGTGCCAGGTCCTGCACTTGGGTCACAACAACCCCATGAACACTACAGGCTCAGAAGAGTGGCTGCAAAGTGCCTGGTGGAAAAGGATCTGGGGCTGTTGGTGACAGCGGCTGAACATGAACCAGCATGTGCCCTCAAATCCTGGGGTCAGTTTTAGGCCACTCACGCCAAGAAAGCCCTTGAGGTGCTGGAGCGAGTTGAGAGAAGGGAACGGAGCTGGGGAAGGGGCTGCAGCACAAGTGTGATGGGAGCGGCTGAGGGACTTGATGGGTTCAGCCTGGAGAACAGGAGCTGAGGGGAGACCTTCTGATCTCTGAACTGCCTGAAAGGAGCTTGGAGCCAGGGGGGGTCAGGCTCTGCTCCCAAGGAACAAGCGCCAGGACCAGAGCAAATGACCTCAAGTTGTGCCAGGGGAGGCTGAGGTTGGATCTTGGGAACAATTTCTTCCCCAAAGGGCTGTCAGGCATTGGAACAGGCTGCCCAGGGCAGTGGTGGAGATGAGGTTCTCAGGGACATGGGGCAGTGACAGGGCTGGGTTAACAGTTGGACTTGATGATCTGGAGGTTCTCTTCCAACCTACATGATTCTATGATTCCCATAAGGCAAGGTATGTGATGTGTCAGCAAACGTTTGTTGGATCTCATGCTCATAACCACCATTGTTTGTCACTACATTGTTCCTTAAAATTTTCAGTGATATCTAGTACAGATGAATGGCCAGTAGCAATATGCAGCTCTTGGTTACAAGGGAAAAGGGGCCAATAAATGCGCCTCCTCTTCTGAACCCTCTGTCCCACTACAAAAACAGGGTGAAAAAAGAGATGTGACTGACAAAGTGAGTTAATTCTTGGGAGAAAACGGAGAAGTTTGTCCAGAGCTATGGTGAGAAATGCGCCACCAAGTGCACCGTAACTTACATGCAATGCACATTACAAAGTATGGCTTGCACTTAAATCTTCTTGCTCAACAGTCTGCATGTCCCCTCAGCTCATTAGGAAAGCCTCAGGGTGACTCGGTTGTGTCATATATGGCCTCTATAGTGCTATAGGACCCAGATCGTGCTGGGGGCTTCTGGGCGCTCCCAGAGCATGAGCAGCAGAGAACAGTTGCTAGGGGTGTTAGAAAAGGAAAAGGGAGGATGTCAGGCAACCTCCTCCAAAAATATATCAAAAGACACAGGTTTTTAAAGGGTTTTGATATGCTTGTGTAAATCTAAGTTTTATGAATGCAGGTGTTAGAAAACCCTACAGCAATATCAAATTAAAGATATAAATACCTCCTGCCTTGTAAAATGTGTTCTGTTATAGCCCTCACCCTGTCACATTTAAGAACAATGGCAGGTTTTTTCTAGGCTTGCTACTCATAAAGCCTGCTCCACAGTTTTGATGAGAACTAATAAATTTAACATTTGGAACTTTTGCTCAAGTGTAGGTTATGTCACAGGGAGAATCCACATGATCCATAGCAAGCTCTGCAGCATCTTTTCTGTAGCCACTTTTGCTGTAACAAACTTCATCAGTCAACTCACCAAATTCCAAGGAAGTAGTAACATAAGAAGTGCTTAAACCAGCATAAAAGAGAAAGATCTGCTGGAGCATCAAATTAAACAACAGCTTTTGGCTGAGTCTGACGGTGGCCAGGTGCAAATCTTGGACAAGCAGTTCCTCGGGAGACAGAAGCAAGGAAGCACTCAGCCCCTCTGTCACCTGCCTTCCAGGCTTCCAGTCCTCCAACATGCAGCTCTTGCTGGCTGGTTTCACCAGCTCTTACCAGCTCCTGCCCCGCGCTGGGAGCTGCGGGTGCTGCCAGGCAAGAGAGCCCTGGGCAGTGACGCTGACGGCCCTGTGGCACAGATGCGTCTGCTGGGCTGCGCTGGCCACAGAGAACACAAGTGTCCCCAACGGCATCATGCATGTCACAGGGCTCTAATGGCATCACGTGTGTCATGGCACCCTAATGGCATCGTGTGTGTCACAGGGACATGGGCTCGGATGAGCCAGAGAAACCCTAGCAGATGAATGAAGGGCAGCTGGACACCCGTGATGTGCCAGTCAGCTGGGTCCTTTGCAATGAGCAGCAGCTTCAAAGAAAGCTGCAGGGTGCTCTGTAGCAAACAATTACAGAATAATTTGCCTTGGGAGACACTTCTTAGACTTTCATAGGTTGAACATGTGGCTTATGACCCCAAACAAGATGGTTCATATTCCTTCGTATACATGGACATGCTTTCTCTCCCTACCTGTTCTAAGCCACAAATATCCCTAACTCCCTCTTTCTGTCCATCCACCCACCTCCAGACACCTTTCTCATCTATGACTCTACCTCTTGAGCCACCCACCCATTACCTGAGAGTTACTTCAATGTCTGTCCCCTCCCACTTTGAAGTAAACACAGATTTCCTTACGGTTCATGTAACTGTTATTTCATTTGAATACTCCTAAACTTTTGCCAAGAAAAGCCAGAGACTGGGTTGGGTTAAAATACTTCAGTAATAACATTTGTTTTCAAAACTGCTCACCTGCTAGATGAGATGGTATTGCTTTCAAGATACAATATTACTATACTAAAAACAGTATTGCCTTCCATTTTAGCAACAAAATAGAAAAGTAAATCCAATCTTTAGCAAAATAGAGAAAATCCAGTGATGAAATCTGCACGAGTTATATACAAGGACAGAAGTAATACGCAGAGGTAACACGCATAGGAAACACAGAGCCTTGAATTTTAAAATCCCTTTTTCCTGATTCTCACAACTGCTTTGAGACATAATTTTGTCATTTTCTTACCATTTGGGCAGTCTCCTTCCAGATGATGTGGTCAGTCCCAAATAACTAGATGACCACAGTATTTTTCAAATTCTACCTGTTCCTTAACTGCCGCCCCATGCCTGCCACATAAATGCAGATGATGCTGCATTCCTTGAACAAACAACATTTCTTTTTCATTTAAATGCTGAGCCCTGGTGCACAATTAAAATTCCAGAATGGTATAAAATAAATGACATTTGTAGAAATCAAAAGCATCCAAAATTCAGGCTAGTCTGAACTGTCATAAAAATCCCATCCAGTCAAACATGCCAGGCGCCTTTATGAAAAACAAGCAACAAAGCCCAAAAGCAGCAGGAAGCATTCTGCTTTTCTGCTGCATCTCGGTATTTGGGATGCAGGTTTGGGGTGGTGGGGCAGACCCCTTCCTGGACAGGGGAGATGGATGTTAGCTCTGTTGGCTCCAAGCAAACACAACTGATTTATACACACCATGCACTTGACTGTCAACAGAGCTGCTATAAAATCGCAGTTTAAAAGACTTTTTGAGCAAATGACTCCACATCTCACACAGCTCCTCCATAAAGGTCATCGCCCTGCAATGTGCACACACACACACTCCACACCACTTATGAGTGCTGGAAAATTCCTCACCTGTGACAATGGGGTAGGACTGAGGCCCGGGAACACTGGCTCCCAAATCTGCAGAAGTAGGGCTGGTTATATTGGCCTTCATGTCATCTAATCCACCAGCTAACGATGCCATGGCTGAGTATTCAGTTGCCTGGAAAAAGAAACAGAAGGTATTTTAGCGATAATAAATGTACTATTCAAGAGCTTTTGCCTGTATGACAAAAAGCAGATGCAATGTAGAACTCAAAAAGTCCCTTTTTCAGTCTGTTTTAAAGCAAATACCCATTTGCACAGGGCCATTAAGCATTCAAAATGCTCAATAAGTGGGTCTGGGCTTATCACTGGTGTTCTTGGAAAACACAAAAATGGGCTTTCTTTATGAAACCAAAGTCAAACACACCAATACATAACAAAACTTTCCTTAAAGAGGTAATCTTGTAGAGTAACAGGAGCTGTAACTTCTGAGTGCAAGTTACTTGCTTATTAGAGAAAAAATGCTCCTGTCAGTTAGAATCATAGAATCACAGAATCACAGGACGGTTTGTGTCGAAGGGACCTTCAAATCTCCCCCAGTGCCACCCCTGCCATGAGCAGGGACATCTTCACCAGCTCAGGTTGCTCAGAGCCCCGTCCCGCCTGGCCTGGGATGTCTCCAGGGATGGTTCATCCACCACCTCTCTCGCCAGCCTGGGACAGGCCCTCACCACCCTCAGGGCCAACAACTTCTTCCTCATGTCCGGCCTGAATCTCTCTCCTTTAGTTTAAAACTATCACCCCTTGTCCTGTCACAACAGGCCCTGCTCAAAAGTCTGTCCCCATCTTTCTTATGAGCCCCTTTTAAGTCCGGAAAGGCCACACTAAGGTGTCCCTAGAGCTTCTCTTCTCCAGACTGAACACCCCAACTCTCTCAGCCTGTTAACCTGAACTCTCCTTATTTCCGTGGTGGCACCTGAAGAGACAGGCTCTAATGAGCAAGTGGGAACAGGCTGTCCCATTCCTCCCCTCTTTTCTTGGGAATGCTGCATTTCCTCATTATCTCATAAGAAATAATGTGTACATAAAGTGTTTGCTTAATGGAGGGATTTGTAGCCAACTGTTCCTAAATCCAAATTATCTAAAAACAGTTTGTAAGGATGCTCTTTCATCTCATGGTAATTTTTAATCTCATTAGCCAAAGCTAAGGTAAATGAGCACAGGTTCCTCAGAAATCAGACTGTTTCTGTCTTATAATCCTGCAAAAGTCCACATAGCTCTGGCAATCTACAGCAGGTGAGGCCAATACTTATATCAAGTAGGACTTTCACATACATGGCAGAAAGCTTATCTTCATTTGCCTTTTTTCCATGATTTCTTACTGTCAGGATCATTCATACAAAACTGGGAAGTTTCCTTTCAAAGTTCTTCCTTCCCTGTTGCTGTGTGCACTTCAGGTTTTCATCCCTTATTTGTGAGATTGTAATCATGCACACAACAGCCAGAGGATGACGACTTTAAGGGAAGAAGAGCAACAGGAACAGACAAACTGAACTACTCCAAGGCTGATCCCTGCTGCGTCTCTGCACACCAAGCCAATGCAGCAGCTGTCCAGAGTTGAAGTAATGAATGGGGAACCCAGGGCCTTGTGATTTTTTTTTTAAGTCACCAAATAAAAAACTTTTTTTTTTTTTAAGGAAACAAAAGCTATGATGACTGAACATATGTTTCTCCCTTCCTTGCAAGTTTCTTGGAAGTGTCCAAGAGGCCAGCACACAATCTGGTATTTACCACGAGCTCAGTACTTTGGGTCAGATACGGTTTAGATGGATAACTCCATATCAGGAGGTTTGTATTAACACACATGTGTTTCTTCTGAGGATGAAACCTGCCTGAGGCACCAGTACACCCTGTCACCTTGAAGCATCCCCCATACACAGCTCTTTCAGATGAGCATGTTAAATGCATTTTGACAGTGACAGCTGCTGCCACCCTGTTCCTTCACCCAGCCCATGGATCAGCAATCCAGGGTGCTCTGGACCAAAGGCTTCTCAGCCAGCACCTGTCTCCTGTGCTCCTCTCCAGCCTCTGCATTAAACTTCTATTCCTCAGCCTTTCCACCTTATTCCTCCTCCAGCAACTTCTGTGCCCTCATCTTTCCCACATCCTCATGCAAACAGACACTTTCTTCTAGCACCACTGCCTCAAAGACACAGATGCCCACATTTTCAATGCTCCTGGGAATCTGGAGAGGTCCCAGATGACTGGAAGCTGGAAAATGTTGTCCCAATCTATGAGAAGGGCAAGAGAGATGACTGTGGCAACTACAGGCCTGTCAGCCTCACTTCTGTGCCTGGCAAAATTATGGACAAGATTGTTCTGGGAGTTATTGAAAAACATCTGAACAACAATGCAGTCATTGGTCCCAGCCAGCATAGGTTCATGAGGGGAAAATCTTGCCTGATCAACTCAGTTCCATTCTACGACAAGGTTACCCGCCTAGTTGACCAAGGGAAGCCTGTTGACGTGATATTTTTGGATTTCAGTAAAGCCTTTGATAATGTCTCGCACAGGATCCTCCTGGTCAAGATGTCGCGCACACAGCCGGGTAAACACTCAGTGCAGTGAGTGAGCAATTGGCTGACAGGCCAGGCTCAAAGGGTTCATGTTGGACTGGTGACCAGTCGCTAGCGGGTTCCACAGGGATCCATCTTAGGGCCAGCACTCTGCAATGCCTTTATAAGTGACTTAGACTCAGGACTTGAGGGATTACTTAGTAAGTTTGCTGATGACACAAAATTGGGAGGAGCTGTTGACACTTGCAAGGGCAGAGAGGCCCCCCAGAGGAATCTGGATAAATTGGAGAACTGGGCAATCACCAACTGCGTGAAGTTCAACAAGGGCGAGTGCCAGATTTTGCACCTGGGACACAGCAACCCTGGCTGTACAGACAGACTGGAGGACGAGGTGCTGGAGAGCAGCTCTGCAGAGAGGGATCTGGGGGTTCTGGTCAACAGCAAATTGCACATGAGCCAACAGTGTCCCAGCCGCCAAGAGGGACCCGTGTCCTGGTGCATCCAGCACAGCACGGCCAGCCGGGCAGGGAGGGGATTGTCCCGCTCTGCTCTGCGCTGGGGCAGCCTCACCTGGAGCATTCACTGCGTGCAGGGCTGGGGACACAGGATAAAAAGGAGATAAAGCTACTGGAGAGTGTCCAGAAGAGGCTACGAAGTTGGTGAAGGGTTTGGAGGGGAAGCCGTGTGAGGAGCGGCTGAAGTCCCTGGGTTTGTTCAGCCTGGAGAAGAGGAGACTGAGGGCAGAGCTCATGGGGCTGCAGCTTCCTCAGCAGGGGAGCAGGAGGGACAGGGCTGAGCTCTTCTCTCTGGTGACAGTGACAGAACCCAGGGAATGTCAGGAAGATGTGCCGGGTGAGGGTCAGTTGGACATGAGGAAAAGATTCTTCACCCAGAGGGTGCTGGACACTGGAACAGGCTCCCCAGGGAGGTGTCACGGCCCCAACCTGACAGTGTTCAAGAAAGAGACCAGACAATGTCGTCAAACACATGGTGTGAACTGTGGAGTTGTCCTGTGCAGGGACAGGAGTTGGACTCAATGATCCATGTGGGTCCCTTCCAACTCAGGACATTCTACGATTCTATGATCTCTACTTCAGCTCTGCCTTGTGCTTGGGCAGGACTGCCACAGGAGTATCCCTCCTCTGTGGAGGATGCCAGCAATGGTCCCAGCCCTTCTCCTCTCTACAAGTGCAACTAAAGCTGCTGCTGCTCATTCTACATGCCACCAAGGTACATATTTCAGCCACCCCACACCACTCCATGTTATCTGACATCCTACGTGCACATGGGGACATGCACATGCTGTGGCACCATGGGGCGTTTTAGCTTCCCAAAGCCCTGATCTGACCAGATACCAAGGAAAAACAGCACAGCTGCAGACCTGCAGAGCTGTCCCAAGCAGCTGGTGAAGCACGAGCCATGTGAGACAGGCTGGTAGCACAGTGCAGGAAAGAGCTGTGCTTGTGCATTGCTGTTTGGTGCCTGTGATGTCTGGAGAAGAGCACACATCACTCCTCGGGGAAGGACACCTCATTTCACCCCTGCTGCTCTAAGAAAGCCGCAGCCACACCATATCCAGACTAGAAAATCTCTTTGTATCTTCCCACAGCATGTGGATCCACCGCTCCCCATGGGCAGCGTGTGACTTCCAGCTTATGAAGCAGGAGCTGGACACCAGCTGTTCAGGAGGAAGCATCCAGCTTTGCCACAGACTGGGTCACGTGTGGGGCTGGGGCAGGGGGTGCATGTCCAAATCCTGCAGCCAATATGTGGCTTTAGGGGCTTGTCGCTACTTGCACCGAGACCAGATCGAGTGTCTGTCCACAAACTCCAGAGATGGGGGCCTGGGGCAGGCTGCAGATGTCAAAACACCACCGCTTGCTTCCTTCTGCGGTCCATGGACCTTACGCAGGAGGAAGTAGGATGAGATCTCATACCTGAACTCTAATGATCTGAGAGCACCATGTCAACAAACTGCAAGCTTGGCCCTTCAAGCTCAGAGGGACTGACCAGTTTCAGTCTCAGAGGGAAGCAGCTGTCAGGGTGCAGCACACCCTGCCAGGGCCAGGACGGTGGTACCTGAGCCCTCCACACCGCCTTGCCTGGGGTGATGCAGGGATGTGCAGCAGCATGACCCAAACCATGGGACCAGGGGGACTGGGAGCATCATGGCTGCCTGGAATGGTGTGGAGGGAGACCCCATGGTCAGGCAGCACTGCCACAGGGCTCCAGGAGACATAGGCATGAGAAATGGAGATTTGGGGTCCCTCCCAGCTTTCGGTTCCAGCAGCATGCTGCAGGCAGGAGCCGCATCGCTTTTGTAATGTCCCAGCAACTTTTCCTGGAGGTAAGAAGAGTGGAATTTTCAGGGATTTTCATGCTGCTTTCCTGTTCCCATGGCAAAACTCTGCCCACAGCCCTCCTCAGAGCCACCAGCAATTAGCCACCAGCAGTCACATCAGCCATGCAGTGACCACCGTCACTGCACCAGCACCTGGCAGAGCGAGCCCAGGCCATGGGGCAGCCCCAGCAGCTGCTGATACCCCACCTCCTTGCACAGCCCTAGGGGAGGAGGGAGCCCCCGTGTCACCCCCATCTCTGCAGTCACAGTTCCCACAGCAAAGCAGTGGAGACATGGCAAGGGCAGCAAAATACTGCGCAGAGCTGTGGGCAGAGAAGGAAAAATGCCACTGCGAACGGTGTCCATCACCACCCTGCTGCATGTAGGAAAGGGTCAGCAGAGGCACCTTCTGTCCCCAATGGAGTGGAGACCTGGGAGTGTGGAGCAGAAGAGCCTCCATTCCCGAACCGACCAGCAGGTGCTGCCTGCAGCCCCCTCATCCCCATGCAGAGGCTGGGGGATCACAGCACTCTTGAAGAAGTAGCCGTGTCTCCTCTGCCCGCTCCCCCGGGCAGAGCCCATCCTTCCAGATGCCCTGTCCGAGAGGAGAGAAAACCCTGGGAGGAGGTGGCGCTGGTGGAGCAGCCCCTCACCTCGCAGACCCACCAAGACCCTCCCCAGGAGCCTCTCCAGCCACTCGGTGAGACAGCAGAAGGGGTCTCAGGTTTGGCTCCTCCACTGGTGCGATGGTGCTGCTGCCAGCCCGGAGCAGCCTGGGGTGGCCAAGCATGACCAGGGTCCCTCCCCATGCAGGGGGAGCCCGACCTGCTGCTCGGTAGGTGAAAAAGCAAGAGTCGGGTGTTCAGTACCCTAGAAATTACCTGAAAAATGACTGCCTGCGGTTGTACCACGCACTGTCTCATCAGCATGGAGCACCACTGCCATAGCATGGAGGAGAGAAAACACAGACATGTGAAATGAGGAATATATAAAGGAGAGACCGAGAAGGACAAACTGAAAGGAGGGTCAAGACAGGGTCTCCTGTGCTCCCTCTGCCCCATCCCACTTGTCCTGGGTGGATGGGAACCCTGGCAGAGGTCAGGGCTGGCCCCAGCAGGCTTGGCCTGCCTGGGGGAACGCATGGGGGCGCAGGAGGGGAGTCTCTGTGCCCATGGGCAGCAGCACAGCCCATGACAGGCAGCAGGGTCTGCTCAGTGCTTTTCCTGCCAGCCATCCCTGCAGAGGGCATGTGGGAAGGTTTCTGCACTGGGAGAAGTTTCACGTCCACTTCCAGTGCAAAAGCTTTTTTTTAAATATTACCCCCCAGAGAGGAGGAAGTGATGGGCAGATGAAGGGAAAAGGAGTGCAGGAGTGTTTCGGTACCATTTCCAAACAATTCACGTAGCATGGGAAGGGGCAGTCTCTGCCGTCTCCTACTACACTGTAGTGAAGTGGTGAGACAGGCCATCACCAGCTTCACCCTGCACCTTTCCCAGGGAAGATGCCTGAAAATAATCCACCGAAACATCAACCCACCCTACACCTATAACAATTTTCTCTTCAAGATTTACCTGGAATTTTATCCCAAGGTGGCAGACAAAAACGGACACACAGTGGGGAATAAGACCACTTCCTAAACCAGCCTGGTTCTGGGTGCTGGTGTGGGAAACTGAGGAGGTCCCAGGGCTGGGACAGGCCCTGCGGCCGTGCTGCAACCGGGCGGTGTGGGAAACATGCGTCCCGTCCTGCCTCATCCTTTCCAGACACAGACCCCCCGCCCCCTCGAGGGACTGTGCCGAGCAAAGGCAGAGCAGAGGCGTCTGCTGCGCAGGGCAAGCGGCTGTTACCAGGAGCCAGCTGGTGCCCACGGGACGCACACGTGTTGCTTTTTGCGTGTGCTTGGTTTTCCAGACCACACCTGCAGAACCCTGGGCAGGCACGATGCGGAGCCTCTCGTGGCTCCTGCTGCTGCCACAGCCACCTGGGCCTGCAACACCACCGGCAGCCACGGTGACGGGGCTCACAGCATCATGGCAACGCACCGGCCAGGGCCGCGGGACTCGAACAGACCTGCACAGGCTGTGCCAGCTTCCCTGCCAACAGCCACGGCGCTCCCAGCACTCTGGGAGGCTGACAAGATAATGTCTCTAACATTGTGGCAAAAACAGCTCTGTAACATCCAGCCACAAGAGATGGGACAAGGACCAGGAGATGGGACAATGACAAGGTGAATTGCGATTTATATTTCAAAGACAAGCTAAAGAGCCATGAAGTCTGGCTTGCTGACACAGGAGGTGGGGGATGTGTTGAAGGGCATGTAGCCCCGTGTCTGATAGGCCCAGCATGGCAATAAGGGAGAAGACCCCAGACTGCCAAGATCTTCAAGGTGGCTGAGACCCTTCGGGACTCTTCCATCTTTCACAATCACCCCCCAGTGACGCCTGCACAACAGATCAAAGATTATGCAAGCAAGCAATCCAGGGGACTATAAGAAGCCCACTTACACAAGCACTGGGTCCTGAGGACAACTGCGCCCACCAGCCTCACCGCAGGGACTGAACGAGACACCGGAGAACACTGCACATCGCTGGACGTGAGACTACAAATCCCATCAGACACAAAGCAGAGCTATAAGATGGTGAAATATCTCTCCTTTCTTTCCTATACTTCTATTCTTTTGCTTTCCTTGCTATAACTCATATAGTAACATAAGATTTACAGCCCCACATGTGCTGCAAACTTTTTATGTTTACCAATTCAACCTAAATCACGTAAATCTTTCTGCCACCAAATCATTTGCCCATTGGGCCAATCTGCAAAATAAAACCCTCTTGTTTATGGACCTTAAGTATCCTGTATACTCTTTTACACCCAAGGAGACCAACAAATCTGAGTCACCTCTCCCCTCCACCCACACCTCTGGGTGGGATGTGAGTAGCGCCTGCGCTACCAAAAAACAATGAAAACAGCACTTCTCCTCTTTTAAACCAGGTGTTAATCTTAGATCTCTGAAAGGCACAGTGGTGTCCCCTGGGTCACGACCACCAAAACCCGTGCTCGCCCCTCATGCAGCAGCATGAAAGACCTCACACCTCACGTCTGCAAGTCATCACATAGCAATATTTTCAAATTAATAAATAAAGGCAGAAGTGGCGCGCACTAGGCAGGCTGTCCACAGACAAAGGGAAGAAATTTGTAACATTGGATATGGTTCGAAGAGTTTAATCCAAAGCAGCTCTAATTAATCTCCCCAGGCTTTCAGAAACCCAGCGCCACTCGCAGCTGCACAGGCACTGGTGCTGCTCTGCCTGAAATTTTATGGGAATGGAAAACCCATCCGAATACCCTCCTCAGCCTCGGATCCAGATGGGAAAGGCATCTGAAAACCAATATATCAAAGCCTCAGCAGTGCTGCCACCAGCCATCCCTCCATTCCATAATTTACATCCCGTTCCCTGTGCTACCCACCGTGGCCACCAAAAACAATCCCGCTTTGGAATAAAAGCTATTGCCACAGCTAATTGGGCCTGAGCCCCAGTTTCTCTTTGTTTTTGGCAACGTTGGGCTCTTTGCTGTCTCACAGGGCATGGGAGTTTGATTTCAGTGCTATAACCTTTTTTCCTCCATTTAAACTAAATACTTATGAATTTCACTTTCACAAATTATATATGTTTTTTAAAAATTAACAGCTGTGCTTTGTTTTAGCCCAAATCCAATTAGGATTGTGCACATCCCCAGAGATTCCTCTGAAGACAGTGGGAATTAACTAGTGCACCCTGCCATGAACACATTTACCCTCATACTTCAGAATAACTGACCTGGTTTTGACCCAATCTTCAGATTATCTGCATGTGGGAAGCGACATGCTACATTTTACACTTCCACAGTGCAATCCATAAGCAGACGCAGTCGTTCTCGGATTTTCCAAAGGGACCCCCAAATCCAATCTAAATGCGTAGAATTTACCTGTTGTCTTTCTTTTATACGTATAAATGGCTGCATTTCCATTCGCTCTTTGTTTCTCATTTTCATTTTGTTCTAATATCTGCATGTAAATGTCTGAAAATAGCATCTGTAATTGAAGATTATGAAGTATAGCCAGCTCCTGACAGGCTGCTAAGGAAGATGGATTATCCTCATTTTTCTGTAAATTTTGTCAATTTTGGAATTCATAAGCTATCAACACTGATCAAAATGTGACCGCACAGCTGTGTCAAAGCGGACAGCGCGGCGGCAGCGCGGCAGCAGCGCGGCTGCCGGGGAGGACGGGGGCACGCGCTGCGGGAATCGTCCTGCCAGCGCCCCGCACTGACACCCCACACCCCTCAAAAAATTCAAATAAATAAATTGAAAGTACACAAATTCTCTGGTGCGCTGATTCACATCACAAAGCATAATTTATTGCATGTTCTCCCTTTTTATTTATCCCTAAGTAGTAAACACGATTTCCATTCAGGGGGTTCGTTATGTTCCACTCCTACCAGACAATCACGGCACACTTGAGGCAATTGTTTAGCCTCTTCCTCTCAATTTTCCCATTACTGGGAGTAAGTACTGTTGGGACTCTTTAATAGCCCGACTGCAGCCCATATCAATAACAGATGAGGTTTAATCGTCCAACACAAAAATTATTTAGGCTCAGTAAGGACATTCAATGTCATTTGCATAATGGCATTTCTATCCTGAGCACCTAACCCATCGTGCATAAACAAGGCCCCGGGACCATAAATAATAATAAATCATGACGTCCACGCTCCTCTTGCTGTAATAGGAGCCTCTCTTCGTAGAAATTATTTCAGCAGGAAATGGGCACTGTAATTTTAAAGACATGTGGCATTGCATAGGCCAGTAAATCACACCCATGCACACACACGCACACGCGCTGCAACAAGGCTGCCGTGGTGAACAACACCCCACGAAACACACCACAGAAAACGGCCTGGTTTGCTGCTGAAGTGGTTCCTTTTTCCTGTTATTATTATTTCCTTTCGGAGCCAGCAGATGAAACAAAAGCAAAGTCTGCACAGCATGTGTGGTGTCCGGGCATGTGTGCGCAGGGACGACGGACTCACAACCCTGCACGTGCCCGCGCAGCCGCCCCCATGCCACTGTCCCTGGATGGCTCCAGGAGGGTCTGCGGGAGGACAGCAGGGACCTGCAGACACTCGCAGGTGTTTCCAGCCGAGGTCTCCACCAGCTACCACCACCCCCATCACCTGGCCTGCAAAGGAGGCTGGTGGATTCTTCCCACTGGCTTGCGAGCAGAAGCCTGCAAAGAAAAGGCCAGTACAAGGGAGGCAAATGGAGATGTACGTCCTGGAGAGCGGAGGTGGCCATACAGATTTCAGCCTCATCAGGCCAACAAGTGCCTGGATGAGAAGCAGCAGCACAGCGGTGGTGAGAGCTGGTCTCTGCTGCTGCCAGGATGGAAACATTTCACCATCACACATTGATCCTCACCAGCTCCTTCCTCCGACAGTGCAAACCCTCCTCAGTTTCCTCCAGGACACAAAACGGAGCGAGGACTCACCCCAGGTCCCAGCTGCCTCACCAGGACTGCCCGGGCTCCAGCCGTGCTGCCACAGCCCCTCCATCTGCCCTTCCCCAGCCCCTCCATCTGCCCTTCCACGGCCCCTCCATCTGCCCTTCCACAGCCCCTCTGTCCACCTTTTCACCACTTCCATGCCAGGACCTCACAGTTCGGTTTACTGAGGAAAGCAGAAATTGCACAACAAATTCTGCAGGAGCCTCTTTGCAGTGCCAGCATTGCAGGTCTGCTGCGCCACCGCCAGCCACACAGGCATCTCCTCCCCGAAATGGCACCTCCTTCCCCAAACAGCATCTCCCTGGCCCCTCCAGCCTGTCTTCTCCCAGCCCTCTTCCTCCTCCTTCTTCTTCTTGCATGGGCAGCTCCTGCTTGCTGCTCGCCACCCATCTCTGGGGACCATCTCCTCCTGTCCTCCCGCATCTCCTCTCACCGCAGCATGAATGAACCGACCACCTCACAGCCCTGCCAGCAGCCTCCACCATCAGACACACAGTGCCAGAAGAAAGGGGCACCCAATTAAAATAAAGCATAAGGCACCCAATTGAAATAAAGCATATGACACCTAATTAAAATAAAGCATAAGACACTGAATTAAAATAAAGCATGAGACACGCAGCTGAAATAAAGCATAACACACCCCAGCCTGGTGGAAAAAGCACTTCGCTTTTTGTAAATCCAGCACATAACCACTTTGTGACACTCATTGCCACAAGGTATGGCTATAAAAATGCTGTTTCTCAGGACACAAAGTGGTCGTTTCACCCCCAGCCATAACAATTTCAGCCACAGGAGGGAAAATGGACAATTCTCCATCGCGGTGGCTCCACTGCTGCCACTGGAGCACCTGATGTGTGTGAGCAGGGATGAAAACATAACCAGCATACAGTCAAGTATTTCCCTATGGAGAAACACGAAACAGAAGTATGAAGGCACACTGGGAATGTGTGTAAGGCTTACATCAAAATTGCCACATCTTCAATCCATCCTGCCAATGGCTCCTGACACTTGAGAAGTCTTGAGCAAGTTCCCAAGAACAACATTTGTATTTCTGCAATGCTTTCAGCAAAGGCATTTCACAAACACCGCCTGAGAATTCTTTCATCATACTTTCTCTATCATCTCATGTATTGTGCACAGTAAGCTGGTTTCCATGCAGTGCTCCATGGAAAATACTCCGTGCAGTGTTTTTCCCCTTTTCTAATTAGCCAAAACCCACTGACAACCAAACTCAGCCAGCAGTGGGTCCCAAGCACGGCAGCTTCAGGACAAGGTGCTGGTATAGGAGGGTCTGTCCCCATGGAGAGCAGGCAGGAGAGCATCACCCACCCCCAGACATCCGCTTCTGCACCCACACACCCCATCCACCCTGCCCACCCGCAGATCAGGGGAACAGGCTCCTCAGCTTTAGAAAAAGCAACCAGAAACATCAGAAATTGTCTGCACATGGCTATAGAAAATGCAGCAAAATAGAGGCAGGCTGACCAAAGAGTAGGGTACCTATAGGCTACTTATGGGGTACCTATAGGGTGGTGGTTCCAGGTAAAGAGGCATCCACAGTCTGTTGCTGCTGGAGGTTCTGCACCTCCTCGCTACCACAAAAGGCTCCAGCAAGGGACCTTCTACACGGAAAAATCATCAAAGATGACAGGTTTCAGTGAAACATTTCACTTTTTATCTAAACATTCTCTGTTGGAAAGACAGTTCAACCAGACACATTTGCTGTTGCAATAATAATCATTTTGTGGCTAAAACAGCAGCTGCGCTGGAGACTCCCAGGCGCTGCACACGCAGTGACATGTCACCACAAGGAAACGGCGCCAAACACGGGGACACACGCTACTGGTGTGAACCCAGCATCCCCTCAGCCCCACAGACACCCCCATTGTTATGCCAGAAGTGTATTTGGAGTCATATTTTCAAACTTTTGTCTACAGTGACAAGAAACAGAGAACAACCATCTGTATGAATGAAAACACGGATGTGGGATCTGTACCTTCAGAAAAAACTCCCACTGGTGAAAAGCCTCACAATTTGGCAGTGCTTGAAAAGCACTCATCGGCCACATAATTTGATGACAATTTCTTGTCTACCTTAATTTATCCATTATTTAATTGAGCATTTTAATTGTTTAGACAGGTGTCAATAAGTGGTCAAACACCCTGAGCCAAACAGGGTGTTTGACGAGCGCAGCCTCCCTGCCTGGCTCAACTCCACAGCTCCCATTTCAGAACAGCACCCGCTGCCTGCAGCACCTCCTTCTCCCCCAGCCCCGGGAAGTCTCTGTACCTGACTCGTCTGGGCTGACCCAGACCTCAGGTCAGCTCTGAGCCTGGCGGGCACTTGTGCAGCACAGAGAATGAGCAGAGGAAACCCCTGCTTCTGCGAGGCTGTCCTTATTCAATTATATTTTCAAGGTGAGAGGAGTAGGGCTGAAACCATCCCCTACATGTTAAGCCGCTCTCTTAGCGTAAGAGTTTCCTTCCTTTCAGATTTAATTATTTTTTTTCATTTCAGCAGCAAATTCTGCTGCCACCAGAATCTTAAGCAGCCACTATTCATATGAGCAGAGAGGAATTCTGAAACCAGACCTTTTTTTTCTGGAAGTGGCTTAGCTCCACAATTGCTTTTTGTCATCACACAACTGCTTCTGTAGGTTGTTTCATTCACCTCTTCCTGAACCAATAGCTAAACTATAGCGTTCTTCAGAAAACCCAGCATTTGCACTGAGCAGCCTCAGGTACTTCATCCCCGACGGCTCTCCATCTCATCCTGGACACAGTGTGAATCAGGCACCACTCTCCCACTCCAACCACACTTTTCACATTTCCCATCACAGCTGTGCAAAGTTTCCTTAAGTCACATCATAACAGCTGGAATGAATGGCAGGTAGTTGGACATCATGGTCACAGGATATTCCGGGTTGGAAGGAAGCTCCAGAGGTCACTCAGAGCAGGGCCAGCCATGGGACCAGGCTACATCCCTCAGGGCTTCATCCAGCTGGGTCTTGAAAACCACCATGGATGGAGACTGCACAACTTCTGAGGTCAAACTCTGCCCTGCCTGCCTATCCCTGGGGAAGAACTGCTCCTCTGGGCCCTGTCACTGCTCATGGCCCTGTCTCTTGTGTGTGTGAAGAGCTTGTGTCCTTCTAAGATGCTTTAGCACATCAAGATCTACATGTATTCACTAGCTGTGTAGGGACCATACTTTGAGAAACCCATCCTTGTTGATTAAAGTGATGGACAGATTTAGAGAAAGCCTACAGAATGAGTGTAAAACAGCAGCGATTTCCAAACCAAAGGGTGGAAATTGCATTTGAAACTATTCAAAGCCTGCGGGATCCAGACCTTTAACAGGGACCAAGAGAAGTCTTGTTCCATTCTTCAAATGCCAGTGCAAGTCCTTCCGCTCACTCACAATGTGAGCAGGCCAGACATTAAATAAATCAATGGGCAAGTGTGTTTACTCACAGATTTGTTTCTCTCTCTCTTGCAGGGCTAACAGAGACAAAAGGAGGTTGGTCTGTTTTGCTATGACATAATCTTGGCCAACTGCGCCATTACACAATGTTGTCTTTTTCCACAGAGAAAACCAGCCTCAGGACAACTCCAGATATATTTTCCTATGCAAGTGGAGCATCATGTACATACAAGCTGTAAAGTGCACGGATGACTCCCATATTATTTTTCAAAGGGACAAAGACTACATGAGCAATTATAATTCTGGTCATCTTACTCATATATTACACTGTGATGTGATATTGAAAATCTGACACGTGGCCAGTAAATCACTGCTCTCCTTCAGCTCTCAGGCAGAGTCCACTCTTTGACTGGCTACTGTCTGTGACTTTCTGTAACGAGAAACTTTCCATCAGCTGTTGGTGACATGAAACCTTGGAAGACTCCACTGAAGACAAACATGGATTTTTATTTAAAACTTGTGATGGGATGGACCTGGTTTACCTCTCTAAACCGAAAAAAATATCTGTTGATCACAAGACACATGATGAACAAAGAGATACAATTACTCAAAACCAGCTCCCAAATTGCAAGGAAATGTGGACACTCCTGGCAGATAACAAGAGAAGAAAGCTTTTCTTAAATTTGCCACCTCTGTACCATGCCTAGGGAAGCCGTGGCAAGTCTCCTGGATGAGAACACCCACTGCCTCTGCAGAACTTTGTGTTCCATTGTCGTCACTAAGCAACAAGTGTAAAGATGGTGTAAAGTGCTGAGACAAAACGTGGTGACTGGCAAAGCATCCCTTGCTGGAGTTACCCAGCAGAAATGGTGCTGAGGTTGCAATTTCCAAATGCTGTTTCTCTAGACCCTTAGGGGAAAAATCACACTACACTCCTGCCCCACGGCCTTTCAGTCCCCAAAGAGTCCCAGGGTGCCCGGACGCCAGGGAGCTGCTCTGCACAGGGAGATGGATCTTGGCTCCCACGGCTCAGACGTGCACACGGGAGCGCTGGGCACACCACCAGGATGCCAGGACCAGCAGCCAGTGACACACCAGCCACGGCATCCTCAGCGCTGCTGACCACACCACACATCACCGGCACCTCCTTCACATGAGCCTGTGCACAACTAGGGAGCCTGCCCTGTGGCAAAAACATCCTGCATTGCATCTATATAGAGCAAAGAGAAAAGAGACAAGGACAAAGGACATGCCAGAGCTACAGGCACAGCAAGTCTGGCCTTTCCTTTAACTCAGCAATTTGTATTTTCACATACGGTCATACCTGAGAGCAGTCGGGAGGAAAAAAGGGGATGTTAAAAACCAGGAATGCATTGCAACTCCTGAAGGCGTTGCCCACCGTTTTGGGATTCCCCCTTCCTGCCCCGGAAGGGGAGGAGGTGACAGGGGTTCTCCGGGTAGGAGACAGACCCATGTTCTGCCCCACCAGAGCCAGACATGGTCCCCACGAAAAGCCACATGAGCCAGAGGGACAAGCCCCTGTGAGCCTGACGTGATGAACCCGGGGAAGCAGCACCAGCACAAACCCATCGTGGGGCCTCTCCAACCAAACAGCAAGCACTGGGGAGCTCTAGTCTTCCGAAAGCACCCAGAAATACCTGAGACCCAGGCGCTGCTGCTCTCTCCCCACTTGGTTTCATTGCACTGATTTGGCCACATGCTGCTGGGAGGAGAGGGAATAAGCAGGTGTGGCCCAGGGGCTCTTTATTCTTTGGTTTTTGGTCCATTTCTTCAGGCTCTGACTCACTGCAGCATGGATGAGACAGAGAGACCCAGAAGGACAAGATACAGTCCGTGGTTTCCTTGCAAGGACACCAAGTACCCGCAGGCTCAATTCCAGGCCCCGCTCACACAGGCACCCCCAGGTGTCCATGCAAGCTGCAGGGTGCTCTTTGCCAAGATGATGCTGATGCAGACAGACGTTAGCAGGATACATGGCTCCTGTCATGCTACTTCCCCAGAAAATTCCCTGCCACTACGGTCCCACTGTCACACAAAATACCAGGTGTCATACAACAGTCTGCTGTGACTGTCACCACCCAACGTGACATGTCACAACAAGGCAGCACACACGGGGAATTTTGTGCAGTCTTCAGAAGCTCTTGCACAGAAAAAACCCAACACGTGTAAGGGAGGGCAGAGCGGCAAGGATGCAAATGTGAGATATCGGCCCAACAAGCTGTGCTTTCTGCTGCTACTCTAGAAGAATCACAGAATGATTTTGGTTGGAAGGGACCTTTAGAGATCATCCAGTTCCACCTCCCTGCCATGAGCAGGGACACCTCCCATCAGACCAGGTTGCTCAAAGCCCTGTCCAACCTGGTCTTGAACACTTACACAGCTCCTCCAGGCAGCCTGTCCCAGGACCTCATCACCCTCATGGGGCAGAATTTCTGCTTTATATCTAAATCTAAATCTCCCTTCTTTCTATTTAAAGCCATCACCCCTTGTCCTGTCACTACCTGCCCTTGTAAAAAATCCCTCTACAGCTTTCTCGTACGTCACCTCTAGGTACTGGAGGCTGCTATAAAGTCTCCCTGGAGTCCTCTCTAAGCTGAACACTAACTCTCAGCCTGTCCTCATACAGGAGGTGCTCCAGCCTCTGAGTATCTTCCTGGCCCTTCTCTGGACTCACTCCAACAGGTCATAGAATCATGGAATGTCCACAAGGATCATCGAGTCCAATTCCTGTCCCTGCACAGGACAACTCCACAGTTCACACCATGTGTTTGACGGCTTGTCTGGTCTCTTTCTTGAACACTGTCAGGTTGGGGCCGGGACACCTCCCTGGGGAGCCTGTTCCAGTGTTCAGCACCCTCTGGGTGAAGAACCTTTTCCTCATGTCCAACTGACCCTCCCTTGGCACATCTCCCTGCCATTCCCTGGGTTCTGTCACTGTCACCAGAGAGAAGAGCTCAGCCCTGCCCCTCCTGCTCCCCTGCTGAGGAAGCTGCAGCCCCATGAGCTCTGCCCTCAGTCTCCTGTTCTCCAGGCTGAACAAACCAGGGACTTCAGCCGCTCCTCACACGGCTTCCCCTCCAAACCCTTCACCAACTTCGTAGCCTCTTCTGGACACTCTCCAGTAGCTTTATCTCCTTTTTATCCTGTGTCCCCAGCCCTGCACGCAGTGAATGCTCCAGGTGAGGCCGCCCCAGCGCAGAGCAGAGCGGGACAATCCCCTCCCTGCCCGGCTGGCCGTGCTGTGCTGGATGCACCAGGACACGGGTCCCTCTTGGCGGCTGGGACACTGTTGGCTCATGAGCAACTTGCCGTTGACCAGAACCCCCAGATCCCTCTCCGCAGAGCTGCTCTCCAGCACCTCGTCCTCCAGTCTGTCTGTACAGCCAGGGTTGCCGTGTCCCAGGTGCAAAATCTGGCACTTGCCCTTGTTGAACTTCACGCAGTTGGTGATTGCCCAGTTCTCCAATTTATCCAAATCCCTCTGCAGGGCCTCTCTGCCCTTGCAAGTGTCAACAGCTCCTCCCAATTTTGTGTCATCAGCAAACTTACTAAGTAATCCCTCAAGTCCTGAGTCTAAGTCACTTATAAAGGTATTGCAGAGTGCTGGCCCTAAGATGGATCCCTGTGGAACCCGCTAGTGACTGGCCGCCAGCATGGTCCATGTCCTTTTCATGTTGGGAGACTCGGGGCTGGACACAGCACTGGGTGTGGGGGTCTCACCAGAGCAGAGTAGAGGGAGAGAATCATTTTTTACTCATAAAAGTTGATTTTCAGCAGGAAGAAACACTATGGCAGGTTTCTCTTCTCCTTCTTGACCATAAAACAGAGCAGAGCCAAAGGAGAAGGTGCCGCAACCCCCTGCCCATCCCTCCAACCCCAGCAGCACAAGGGAAGGACAGAGGGTGCAGAGAAAAAACTCTGTCCCGGGGAGGCTTCAGCCCCTCTGGGCAGCATGGACACCTCGCTGGTCGGTACAACCTGTGCTGCAGGTGCAGCCACGTTCCTCACTGCCATTACCTGTCAGCAGCAGAGTCCCAGATCCAGGGAATCAACACAACAGCTGCAGGCAAGGGCCAGTGCTGTGTGCCACCAAGCGGCCCGAGCACAGCTGGGTCATCACAGAGGGGGCAAGCACCAAAATCCCCTCCAGCGCCAGCAGCTCCAAATCCCACACCCGTGGGTGGGGGCGCTTCACCCTGCTCCCCGCGCCGAGCCCCGGCTACCACAGCCCCGCTGCTGCCCGGGAGGGGACATGTCCCTCAGGAGGCGACAGGTCCCTCAGGGGTGGGGGGACAGGGGAGCTCTGCACAGCTCAACCCCCCAGCCCCACGCAGGGGTCACGGGCGCCCGGGCCACCAGCTGCTGTCCCTTGGCCACCCTGCCCGCCCAGGCTCCGCGCCCTTTCCATTCGTAGGGTATTGATCTGCTGGCAGCAATGGGCTGGATAATTAGCCAGGAATTAGGGTTTCTATTACAGCCAGGAGGCCGCCCCAGCTGATTTATCACCTGAATAATTTACTGTGATTGAAAGGAAATTAAAATGAACTCCATTTGACAACTGTGCACTTTTATGGGCTTTAGTGAAGACTCAAAAGCCAAATTAATAGCCTGGTGTTGTTTAATAGTCTACCGAGAGTAAATATGGGAAGGTTTTTCCTCTCCTGATGTGCTCTTAGGCTGGATTTTAGAGTTGTTTTTTTTCCCCTCCCACCAATAAAACCAGAGAGTGTATCAGAGGGGGTTTCAGCTGGAAGCCGTGCAGCTGTAGAACCGCAGAACGGCCCGTGCTCGGGGCTCCGCGCTGGGTGCTCACCCCACCGGCCCCGTTCTGCAGGCAGAGGGGACTCGGTGCGGGCAAACGGGGGGAGCCCCCGCTCCCCGACAGCAAACGGCATCGACCCCCCCCCCGCTGGCGGGAGACGAGGGACCGGCAGACGGGACGGGCCCGGGGGTAACGCAGCTCCCGCAACCTCGTCCCACGCCTCGGTCCTCGCCCCGAGACCCCCAGCAGCGCCACGTCAGCCGACGGCGCGTACCGCTGCGGCGGAGGGGGCGGGCGCGGCACAGGCAGCCCCGTCCCCAAACAAGCAGCCCTGTCCCCAGAACAGGCAGCCCTGCCCCAGAACAAGCCGCCCTATCGGGCCCGCTGCCCCTGCCTGCTGCCAGGAGGTGTCTCTAGAACTGGCAGATCCATCCTGAATTCCTCTGTTCAATTTTTTCTTTTTTTCTCTTTTTTTTTCCTCCCAGTTTTAGTATTTGTGTCCATTTGTCAAGCCATGTGTCGTTGTTTTATTTTCCTTTTTAATTCACTCTTTATTTACACAGTGTGTCACACAAGGCATGGGTAAGAGCTTGCATTTAAATGCTCAAATCACTTCTGCAGGTGGCAGATCAAGAAAATATTTTATTCTGCATATTCAAATATAGCCATGAGTTCTCACAGCTACTGGACAACATAAAGTTTTGGGAAAATACAAGCAAATATTAGCTCTGCATTTCTCAGTGCAAGTCTCAGGGTATTTTAAGAAGAACCTCAGCATCCTCTGTCCACCCAAAGGTGTCCCTCAGGAAAAAATGTATTATTCACACTCTGGGGACCAGGACCAAGCACATGGTTCATTCCTTCCTTCTGCTTCTCCAATAACTGCACTTGGGGAGTGACTGAGTCACACTTAAAACACAGAGACGGGTCATACTTTCTGGCTTTATCTTGGACTCTCCCTGTTACTGCTGAAGATCAAAGCCAGGTATTGTAAGGAGGACTGTCCTACAAACACACCATCCAACACAGCTCCTTACAGTGAAAAAAACAGATTCCACTTTCAAGGGAATGAGAGAGAAATAATGAGAGAGAGGCAGATACTCGGACAGAAAGTAAAACTTGAAGAATTTCGAAAGGACTCACACCCCTCTCTTGGTGAGTTCAGAGAACTTCATCACAACTCTCTCCAAAACAGAGGGCAATCAGTTTCTAACTTTGTGCAATTTTTCCATTTTTTCAATTTATTAGTAATTTTTTCAGGTTCATTAGTTATCCAAATTTCGTCTGTCTGTGCTTTCCTCCAGGTGCAGACTTACCTACACTGCATATCATAAATAAATATATTAGTATACCTTTGCCAGGTTACTGGTTTCAACTTAAGCCCAGAATATACCTAGGCCCATTTTATTCAGAAATTAATCCAAGAACTGATACGTGGTTTAGTTCTAGCTGAAAGCCATGGGAAAGCATCAGCAAGTGCCCGGGAATTATCTGCTATTAGTGGCAAACAGTTCTCTTCTAAGTCAGTGACCTACTGAGTGCTGAATCTGGTCACATCATGTTATGCCTCATTATGGCCCTGATCTAAAGTCTATTGAAGTCAATAGAAATATTCCTCTTGGCTTCAATGAGTATTCGATTGGACTCATGTGTGGAGCTGAAAATACAAGAGAATCCATTTCTGTTGTGAACAGAAATCCAGCATAGATAATTATCTTCTTTATTCTGGGGAAATTAATGCACTACCTTCCCTGTCAAGCTGATCTTGCTGTATATTCTTCATCCTAGTTTTCCTCTGTAGAGACACTAATCCCGCTCTCACTGCCACCAAAAGCAGAGCAGTTTGTGAGCCCCAGGCTCGCCTCCTGCCCCCATCCAGCCCCTGGGTCACAGCTGTTTCCCAGGCCTGGATCTCCAGGAACATCTCTGGTCCATGCTTCAACTGGCAAATGCATCTGAGTCAACGTTTCATACAGCCGGTGCCATGGGGTCCGCCAGCCCAATACGGCTTCCCAGGGAAGCAGGGGGGCAGAGCTCCTCCATGTCTCGAGCAGGAATCAGGGCAAACCACTGGTGGACAATCAGCCACGCAGAGGGGTTTGCTGGGTACGGACAGCACCCTAGCACCTCCAGCTGGATGCTCCTCATGGACTGGGCACTGCAAAATTACACCGGCCAGTGCAGCAGCTCTGTGCACGGGAACATGGGTGAGCATTCTGGAGAAAGTCAGTGCAGTGAACATGAGCGATGGGGTTTGCACAGCTCCAGGGCAGGCAGGGAGCATGGCTTGGTGACCGGGGAAGTCTGGATGTCGGCTGCACAAGCAGGACCAGCAGCATTGCCCATGGACAGGGGCCGCACTGCAGAGCCTGCACTGCAGGGAGCAGCAGGACCCCACACACACAGCAAGGGGCACAGAGAGGAGAGCAGGAGCTGCTGCGTTCCAGGTGGTTGATGCTGTGAAGGCTTGCCTCCTCCAAGACCTCAGGATTACGTGACATTCAACTGTGGGCCCTGTCCCAGCCCATGGAAGAGCTGCACAGTGCTGGTGGCAGCAGCCATGAGCAGAACGGCAGTGTGATGGTGGTGTTGCAAGCACACCACTATGTGCATTTCAAAATCTGTGCCCAGAAATACGTGAAATCAGTTTGCCATGAACATTTGCAGCCAGTGCAAAACGATCACAGGTTGTTTGCGAAACATGAGCTCAAAAGGGCACAAACGTGAGGGAAAGGCATTCTTTTTGTACATGAATTCATGTTTATAGCAGGTTTCTGTCAGGGGGGAGGCAGGCCAGGGTGCTTCTAGCGTACTGACTTTATGCCTTGGTTACTCCCCCATAACATACAGATGCAAGAGGACTCTAATCCATTTGCACCACCAATCTTCAGGCTTCCCAGCTGCTGGACCTCACCTGCTGTTGAACATTTCTCATGCTGTACACGTGCAGGTATCGCACACCTGTGCTGCAGAGCACACACCTACGTACACGCAGCTGTGCTGCCAGTGTTAGGTCACAAAATGAGGCACATAACAGGAGTTGCCTTGCTTCTACCCCCAATGCAGACAGTCAGACACAGTCTTCAATTATATGAACCTACAGTGGGATCCCTGCCTCACCCAGTGCATGCGATGGGCAGTGTTTATGAACAGAGCACCTCTGATATTTTATCTTCCCATCACTGTCCAGCAGTTGCCTTCCTTCTCTCTCAGCATTGTATGAGCCCTTCCACAAAGAGAGGTGTTTTTTCCCTGTGGGTCTCTCTATAGAAGACACAGCTTACAGCAGATATGAAAACTCAGATGATGCTTGTCAAAAGCACAACATATTTTGAGGTGAGAAATAAGTCGTGAGTCTCCATTTTATACAGGTGAACTAAGGGAAACATTTAGCATGGAACAGTAAAGGAAATGAGCTGGAAGAACTCAATGTAAAGCTTTGGCAGTGGTGAGCAAGCACTCCCACGTAGTCCGTCAATGCATTGACCTGTGTGAGGGACCGTGCACCCTTTCCAATAGGCAAGCCCAGCTTTTGTCCAGAAAATGCAGCAGGAGGACTTTAGACAGCAGGAGGCAGCATCCAGCTGGGGACCAAACATGCTGAGGCTGCCAACAAACAAGGGGGAAGACTTCAAGAGGAGCCTCAAAACGGGAAGAAAAAGGAACTTCCTTGTCTAAAGACAGCAGTTCTACTAAAATACCTGGAGCTCTCTCAGCTGAACAGCACAGGGACATCAACAGCTTTTTGTGCCCAAGTAAAATTAGTGATATTGAGCTGGCTGCTCCTGGACCATGTTTCTAATAAAACAGATAAACAGTGGGTCAGCAGATCCTCTAGAATTCTCTCCACACCTTCTCTCTAGGAGGAGAAGCATCTTTTTCTTATTTCCCTCTACAGAAATAGCTCACGACTCCACATGTCCACTGCCAGCTTAGCTCCCCACGCAGGAGTCTGGGCTCTCTGGTTTACTACAAAGATCTGTTTCAGGGACAACTCTGGTTTTCCAAGTCAGATCATTGATGTTCTCAAAATTTTCTTTCTCATTGATTTCTTTGGCCTCGCTAACTGATCCAGCCAGCTTCTCCGCTTTGGTTAAGTATCATGACAGCTTTGCTTGACTCACCGAAGAGGTAAACCTGACTGCTCCGGCAAGCAGTGGAGTTCATACTGCATCCTTGCCAACCAGAACTAATCATATGGATCACATGTGTTCATGTCGAAAGTTACACTTTCCACACCATCAAAAAGCAGAAGCCAACCCAAAACAGCCATGAGCCCTTAACCATGACACAGCCTTCCAAAAGCAAATGTTAATGCTCTAGCCTATATAAAAGCAGACAAATACAAGCTCCATTTTAAATTAAACTTTAAAATGCCTAGGCAAGGCAGTTCTGCTAGGCACCTTTTGTACATCATAATATCACATTTCTCAGCACCAATTTGACTCCCCAGAGCATGCAGAGAGTACCCTGTTAACCAAATAGGGGCATATATCCAATCTTAACTCTCTAGCAGCACAACCATTCTGATTATAGCTGCTCACACGGACCCAGGGAGATCCCTACTCCACCAACAGCCAGATATCCCATGTTTGACAACAGGGGTAATGCTTCAGCAGCATCCTCATTCCATTCTTCCTATTAAACCAGCAAGACTTTATCTCTGGATAAACGTGCACTGCTGAGCTGTGTCCCCTGAGCTGTGGTTCTGCATGACTCTGAGACTTCAGGACACAGAAACAAAAAAACGATCTTCTTCCATCACTGCTCACTTTGTAATGACTCTTTCAGGTGTATAAAAGTTTCTCAGGGACAGAGCTAATGCCACACGATTTCCGAGTGACCAGTGCTGCGAGGCTGGCGGTAGCAGTGAGCACAATGTCCTCTCCCCGCCACAGGTGTTGGGACAGGACAGCCACCATCTAGTGGTACACGAAGGCCATGTCACCTTCCAGACACACCGGCCTCCATCTTTCTTAATGAGCATTTTAAAAAATCACATTGACCTCAGCATCTTCCCCATCTTTTTTCCAGCTTGAGTTCAGATCTGCAGAGTTCCTCAGAAAACACAAACCAGGGAAACCACAAAACCAGCAGAAGCTGGTGAAAATCAACAGACTCTACGAATGAAATAAAATACGACAGATGTGAGCTTAAAGGCATGAGCAATTTCTACTCTACCATATGACTTTCAGCATAAGTAAGTAATTTTTCAAAGATTTATACCAATACATGTTCCTTAAACTGGAGCCAAAACAGTCGTAGGCTGCCATGTGATAATCTCCAGTGGCCCTCAAATGTATGGATTCCTCCAAAGGAAATCAGTGTTTGTCTGCAGTTTGAGAAGTCCATCCACCTTGCTAAAAAGCAGATCTAATATTAAGAACACTGAAGATTAATGGCCAAATACATCATTAAGTAGTAAGCTAAACTGATGATGATGCTGACAGCAATATATTCATTTCTACCTCCCTCTCAGCAGCTAAATTAAAGACTGCTGCCCAGGAAGAACACAGAGAGACAGAGCTCATCAGTTTTTGCATGTGCTTCTGTATTGCGCTTGCAAAAATGGAACTTACCCAAAAAATTACTGCCAAGTCCTTCTCAAACACGCTGCTAATCTGTAGGTGCAACTAATTTACCTTCACATGCTAATTGGGTGTTTCTCTCAGCAAATGGCCAATTACATGCCTAATAAGCCATTTCTGGATACAAAAATCTAATTCGTGTGCACAATCACGCTAACTATGAACCAAAACTAGGCATTGGGTTTTGCAAGTCTTCTCCTTGTTACCTGCATAGCCTGCTTTCGATGTAACAAAAGCATCACAAGCTGTGATGCTCTTTAAGGACTCATTTGATGTAACTGGTCCAGATCAGGTGTAATTTCATAACCAAACACTTGCTAATGTTTACACAACAAGTGTTTTCCTTCATGTCTTTCATGGCTAACATGCACTTGGCTGAAGAGCTTAGTACAACACCTGTTTCTCTGTGTTTTTCTACTGAGACTCTGAGATGTGTTTGGTGATGTCCAGCAAACAGACCTCTGCCAGCAGAAAGCATATCAGGAAAACATTGAACATTTGCAATAGTACCTGCTCTGGTTTGATGGGCTCACTGGTTGTGAAAATGTCGGAATAATGTTGTCTCTCAAAGACTCGATCCAATACTTCTAGCTGCTGCTGGGTGAAAAGGTCTCCTCGCATCTGTTTTCGAAGAAAATCTCTGCCTGGGAGAGAATGGCCATTTGGTACTGGAGATTCCTGAATACCTTTCAAAGAGGAGAGAAAAGACAGAGAATAAGTAGTCATCACAATGATGAGATCTACAGAGGAGTGTCTCATTTTATCCCTTCCATTAATATGGGTACCCATATGGTGACACCATGAGGACTCTGAGAGGAGGTTACAAGCAAGACATATTGCCAGAAGATGCTCTGACCAATCTTCCATTACAGCCAACCCTCAACGCAATTTACCATAAAGGATTTCACACCTAATTTAAAGGCAGGACAAATGATAACAGTCACATCTTTTCTCACATCACTTCTACTGCACCACCTGAGAACCTGTCTGGTTGGTGGTTCTGGATGCAGGAGGACATGGGATGGTAAGTACATGACCAGTTAGGCACAGTCAGCTGGGGTCACCTCCAGCAGATCCAGACACTTTATCCCTTCCCGCAGAACCTGCAAGTTGTGCTCAGCTCCACTCATGTCAGCCTGGAGCTGTGGTGGCCCTGTCTCAGGCAGCAGGACCCTCTGTCTAGCAGCAGCTGCCCAGACGACCCCATACAGACAACCCCAGCACCGGGGCAGCCCTGGTGCCCCACAAGGGGTATGTCCCTGGGGCTGATCCACGGCTGCAGCACCCGTGCACAGCTGGTCCCGCACTCCACTGGCTCACGGTGCCACTGTGCTGGCATCACACCGTGTGTTCCTTGCGCCTATCAGTGTGACGAAACCCTGGGCTCCAAGGCACATGTTCTTCCATCTCTCCCCTTTGGCAGAGATTTTTAGCAGAAGTCATAAGTGACTGCTCATGGCTGAAAAGCCATGAGACAAGTTTGAGAAATATTTAGATTGGCAGTTCAAAAAGACATGTGCAATACAGGGGCTTGTTTCAATTTGCTTTTTGCAGATTCACAGTGGTTTTCTACTTTTCCTTCACCTGTCAGTGCTAGAAATGTATATTTTTTATGCACTGAAAGCTGAGGTCTGCAGTATTCCCAGGACTCCAGGAGGTGGAACTCCAAGAACAACAGTACATATCAGATTTCTTCTCCAGATGGCAACACGGCACTAGACAGAGGGAGGAAGCATTTTAAAAATAGAATCTTGCTGCCAAGATAGTTTTGAGGAGCAGAATTCAAATGCATTGTTCACAGGATGCTCATGAGTGCTGCAGTAGGTTACTGTCCAAGCAGTCTGCAGAGCACAGCATCAGTCAGACCTTCCCTGGCAGATTCTGCATCAAGTTCTGATGGCAAGTACAGAGGAGATCTATGCAAAGACACCGCGCTGCTGTGGACACCATTTCTGTCCCCAGACACGTACTGCCCATCACTGACCGGTGATGCCAGGCAGAGGGCATTTTTCACTAAGGACCATTGATCCAAGATCATCCTTCAGCACAGCTGGATTTTGCAGGAAGTGCTGTGTATCCAGAAAACCAGCATACTCTAAGGCAGTTCTCTCAAACCAGGGGAAGAACACCCAGAAATACTTTTGCAACCTAGGTCACTCTTTGTAACAAATTGCTTACACTGAACGGCCATTTCATGTTAGCCATCAATGCTGGGACTTTGTTCTAGATTTTAATTCAGCAATTTACGCAACAACAGCTTTATATAATATTTACCTGTTGAAACAAAGTCATGCAACTTGAATCAAGAGGGCCATGTTGGCTTTTGTAAAATGCAAGAATCAGTTTGTTCCACACAGGAGAAAAGCCCTGAACTGTCCTCTGAAGAGATAGCCTAAACACATGTACAGAGCTTTGAAAAAGTACAAAAGGATATAAGAGAGCAGTGTATCTTTAAATCTTTTCCTTTTTTTTCTTTTTTTTTTTTTACTATTCTAAATCAAATAATATCTAGTAGACCTAGTGCTGGGTTTAGTCAACCATGGCTTATAAAATTAAAATTCTGGTTGCTAGCTGCATGGTAGCAAGAGGCCAGGGAGACCCTGTCTCTGGAGCATGGAAATGCTGGCTTTAAGTTCCAGGTTAAACTAATGTTATTCGCAATTTGTCATCAAAGGTAAAGCTTTATGCAGTTTTGGTCTAAAGAGGGTGATGAAATGGAATGAAACAACCCAAGACATGGAATGACCTGGAAAATGTTCTTGGCGATGCTGGTACAGTTTGTGTGTTGTTTATACACCCAGAGATCAGGTGTATAACGAGAACCCATCGTATGCAAATACAGAGCAGCTGACCTGCATTCTGCCAGCAGCGCTGGTGTTACAGAGCATTTGCTCCAGATGTTTTGGGGGTGAACAGGTTTGGAGAGGAGCCAGCGAAGGTGACAGCTGGCCAGCAGCCTCGGCTGGGGCCACAATGGGGAGAGCGTTGTGCTGGAGCTGGGCTCACACCCCGTCCTGCAGCACGAGCTCCAGAGCAGCGGTTTGGGACGGGCACGGATGGAGACATGGCCAAGAGCCCAGGGCACTGTCTGGCCACAGCCACCCCCACTGCCCTCCTCCCAGGGACGTTGAGGGCGGGGACCTCCTGGGCACCTGCCACCAAAGCATCTCCAGAAATCTGAGGAAGAGCAGATCTCCCTCTGCAAGGGAAATCCTCAAACACCGCACCGGGGGGACCCAGGCGCAAGCCAGAGGATGAGGTGCCTTGCCGCACGGCACTGGGCACTGTTCCCTGCGTCATTCCCACGGCTCTGTCTGCCACGGTCCCTGTATGCTGTCCCGAGGAGCTGAGACAGGATCAGCCTCTGAGATGGGATCAGCCCCTGAGGTGGGATCAGCCTCTGGGCCACGCTTCCCAGCACAGCCATACTGGGCTGAGATGCAGGAGCAGCGCGGGCAGGGTTTGCTGCTGGGAGAACCCGGGCAGGAGGGGGCAGGGCTGGGACCACCAGGACGGCTGTCACTGCCCAGGGGATCCAGCGACTTGGTGAGAGGGGCCTGGGAACCACTCAAAACTCACTCGCCCTCAATATCACTCCTGCTCTGCATCCCGTGAATGAAGGAATAGCTTGTTCTTTTGCACTGTGCTCCCCACAGTCAGATTAACTGCTGCATTTCACTGCACCAGTCCAGGAATTTCTATACACTGCACATGACACCCAAAAGTTCGTTAAGGTCTTTGGGATGCGTTTGGCTGCTAGGCATTATATAAATGTGAGATAATTACCATTAACATCATGCATTGTTTGAATACACTAGAATATCTTGGATAATTAAAATACTGTTGGCAGGTTTGAAACACTTTGGTTTATAAATAGGCTCCAGGGAGTGGTAAAAACATTTTTCATATAATCAATGCATCCACCTAGGAGTGCTATGTTTTGTTGACAGTAGCACTACATGTGTACCTACCTACTCTGCAAAACAATTAGTTCCCAGTCCAGCGGCATCTTTCCAGAAATGCTAATAAAAAGCACAGATATAATACTCCTCTTAATGCAAAAAAGGACATTCTTCTCAGACAAATGTGTCATCCCTTTTCTCTACTAGATTATATAGATGGGACAAGATGGTGACATTTGACCACAACATCCTGAACTACCTCTGATGCAACACACTTCCCTCCCAGCACAAGACCAGAAGCACTGGGGCTGAGGGATGTGCCATCAGCCTCAGTGATGTGCCATCAGCCTCAGGGATGCACCGGCAGCCCATGCATCGTGATCTGCCCTGATGCCCCAGGGACAGCCGAGCCTGCTGCTCTGCCAGCACCAAGCCCCAGCGGGTGCTGGACCTGCTCCAGCTGCCTCCTCGTGTCTGATGCAGATCCTTCCAGCATCCAGCCCCACTCCAGACACCGTCTGGGCTCCTCAGGAGTGTACCCCTCAGTGCGTGATCCAGCATGGGGTTTGTAGCTGAAGGACTTGCTGTGTCAAGTATGGCTTTGCCTGGGGCAGACCCCAGTGACACCCCTCAGTTCCAAATTCACAGGCCGGGACTTGCTGTGTGCAGGGAAAAGCAATCATTTCTCATTCTGAACTTCTTCCCTGTTTGCATCTTACTCAGAAGAAGGACCTGTGGTTTCATAAGAAAAGCCAGGCGCAGTTCTAAAGAACCCAGCTCAGTCAGCTGGAGGCTCACGTGGTGTTAATATCACACATGAGCAAAGGTTTCCTGTGGTTGACCAGGGTCTGAACAGCCTGGGAAGAGTCAGACACAGAACAGATCCACCTCTGAGGGATACCGTGCGTGGTCTTGCTGACAAAAGGCTGCCTAAATTGCATGGCTATCACCCAGAAGTATGGCATCTACACTAATTAAGAGGACATTATTTTCTGGGGACCTAAGCAAATGGCAAGATCAGCTCAAGGAATTTGATAATTGTAGTTTCATTTTTTTTAAAAATGATACTTTTAGAGTTAAATACTCATCTATGACATGTTTTCTGAAACAGCAGGAGAGTATCTGAAATTGGTAAAATCCACCTTAAAAAGATTTTTTTGTGATTCTCACCACATTTGATTTAAGATAGGGTTTTGTTTATACCTTTCTAAGACTATGGGCCACAATAAAGAGAACAAAGGACCCTAGACTCTATCTTCACAAAACACCAGAGTGAGTTTGAAAGCCCTAGAGCTTAACATGAGAAAAAAGCAAGAGATCAAATACAGCTTGTCTTTTTCTATTCAGGGAGGTCCAACAGCAAAATTTAATGATTATATTATGAAGTGTCCCTGGGAAACAGCCTGGGACAGCCCCTGCCCTGGTCCGATGAAGGATCTCAGCCAGGTGACAGCAGCTGAGAAATTGGTGACATCCACAAATTCTACTGGAATAATATTTCCAGTGTTATTAATAATAACGATATACCATGAAGTGCACACCACCGTGGTACATTGGTCTGATGTGACACTCTTCTGAAGAAAAAGAGAATCTTCTGGTTTCTTTTTTTAAACAATATGGTTTTATAGGGTTAATCAAGGAAGTAAATAGCTAGTACTATGAACAGCCCATATTCATTAAGGACATGGTTTCTGTCTCTAATTTGTACTGTCCAACTTCATTACCTGGTATCATACCTAATTAATCCACCTTATAGGGAAATGCAGGCTAATTAGGAAGGGTGTTATTCACCACATTTAAAACATTATGAAGCAAATGAAATATTACCAGGAGGCAAAAAGGTGATTTGTTTCCTTGTAGCATGCCTGTAAATTAGTCCAGAGAAGATAAAGACTTTGTTTAATTACCATTCGGAAGGCTTTGTTTAAAACATAAACTGAATTTTCATGCCACCTTCTTGGGATTGCATACATTTGGCAGTCAGCAGCTTCACAGTCTTCCCAGTAGTTTCAGAACCACATACATGGTGAGAAATCTTTACGTTTACACTCTTAGGGTTTTCTAAGCACTGTTATTTATTTTTTCAAAGGACAGTATCACTAAAGAGAAGCTTTGTATTTTGAAGTGTATATAGCTGATCATCGCACAAATATTTTCAAGAGAAATCACTATATTTCATGAAGATGGGTATGGGTTTTGCTGTAGATCAAAGTGAAAAAGAGAGGAAAAAAAGATAAATCATCAGAGATCCAAAAATACTTTTCATTTGGAGAAGATATCAGGCCATTTCGATGGCACTGATAGAGTCTCTGCTCTGTCTCCATTACCCACTGAAGGCAGCCGGAGTCAGGAGCTGACTACGCTAGATTATATTCCCTATAAGATGGTCACCAATATATATATATATGATCTTCAACCTCTATTGATTGACCAATTTCACAAGCAAAGACTGGTGAAATGAAGCTGAAATGAACATCATGCTTTAACTCATTGAACCCATCAGGCCTGAGTTAATCTCACTGCCCACTGTCTCTGATAGAATTCAATTGATCAATCATGTTTCGGTGATAGTACCATTTCAGTGGCTTATTGCTTCTTCATTTCAAGGCTTGACCTGTTAGATATACTTGGACCAGCTCTGCTCCTCCTGGAGACACAGAGACCAGCATCTGCTGATGACAGCGCATTGTCCTGCCTCCGGCTTGGAAAAACTCGGAGGTTTTTGATGAACACTCCCACCTTCACACTGTGTTTTTGCAGATATTTCACCAATTTCAGAGGTGGGATGGGTGTGAGGACACAAGGAGCCTGAGTGGCCCGAGCCCCCTGCCCTCTGGTCAGCGACTGCCCCATCCCACCCCGCACCATTCCCGCTTGGACAAGTAGCAAAAATACCCGTTTTGTGGCACTGCAGCCCCCAGGTACAGCACAAGCTGCAAACTGGCCTCAGTGCACATCGTGGGCATGTGGTGACATTGACCCAGGGAATGGCCCAGCATGTCTGCAGATGCTGTGGCAGTGGGGCTGGCCAGCAGTCAGTGCTGGATGCTGGGGGCTGTTCGGTGTTTTCCTACAGGCTGTGTGAACACATGGCCAGCCCAGGGACACCCCCATGCCTCCAGCCTCCCCACCATGCTGCCCTGTGCTCCTGCACACCCAGCGCTGCTGGACCCGAGGGACATTCGAGCTCTGCTGCCACCTTGGTCCACCTGCCCTCATCCCAGCCAGAGGCTGGGAGCCTTCACCCCATGCATGGTCTTGCGAAGCAGGTGACATCTCCCTGGCTCCCAGCAGTGAACCCCCACCGTGCCACTCCTGGCAGCACTGTCAGCTGTGCAGGGCACATCTGGCCAGCAGCTGCCCCGACACCCACTGCTGCATCTGCACCGGCTCCAGGAAGTGGAAGAAGCAGGATGGAAGTAGCAGAGCTGCAACGTTGTCTGTCAGTGCTGCTCTTCCTAAAATGCTCTGCAGCAGGGCAACCAGCACTTCAACCAGCAACCTCTGGTCTAGCGCTGAGAAGTGATGGAGTTCCTCTCCACTGTGAGAATGTTTGTCTCTGCTCTCTAGGGCAGCTGGCGGTCCTCCCTGATGTACCAGCTGCAGCCAGGCTGCATACCCACATGATGTACGAGCTGGAGCCACAGGGTGGCACCCAGGGTGCAACTCCATAGCTGCAAAGCTGGCTAGAGGCATCGCCAAAAAACGGGGTTATTTAACAGCACGGATTTCCCATGAGATTACAGCTCATCTCCTCCTACAGTGATTTAAATCCTGCAGTAGTCACACAGAAATTCTATTATATATCTCCTAGTTTGTGCTAGGAGAGCCATGCAGTCACCACCATCCCACACTTCCCTTCAGAGTGGTCAGCAAAGGTGTGGTGGGACCTCGCACCTCGGCAGCCCGAATGCTGATGAACCTGGCAGCCTGCACATCTGAACAAACACTTGTGCAAATAGTGCCACTGAGTGGAGCTGGGTCGCTTGTGCACCCGCAAGGCTGTCGGCAGGATGGGTTTGCCCACGCGTTGCACGCACAGAACATGGCCTCGGTGGTGGAGGCAGATGGTGCCAGCGGTTGCGGGGACTCCAGCCAGTCAGAGCACCACGGGCAGCCCTGGCCGTGCTCTGCTGCCCAGCGGCTGCTGCAAGGGCCGCCGGGGGACCCCGGTGCCCGGGGCTCTCTGGATCCTCCCTGCAACACTGGCTGCATGTGTGCCCACCCCAGAGGGGTCTCAGCCCACAGGATCAGCGATCTGCTGAACGGCATAGGTCGTCCTGCCCGTCCCAAACCTGTGAGCGCCAGCCCCAGGCAGCACCCTCGGGAAGCCACCAGCCCCGCCACCAGGCAGAGCTCATCCCGGAGAACAATAGAATGTCCTGAGCTGGAAGGACCCACATGGATCATCAAGTCCAGCTCCTGTCCCTGTACAGGACAACCCCACAGTTCACACCATGTGTCTGAGGATGTTGTCCTGTCTCTTTTCATAGATTCAGAGAATGAGGACAGCAGCTCAAGGGACGGGTGGAGCTGCTCTGGGTTTTGTGATTGCTCTTATGCTGCAGTTTTATGTTTAAAAAGCAGCAAAAATAATGTCAGTGATTATTCCCCACCTTGGTGGGGAATCCAGACATGCAGAGATGAGTCAGGAGGATGGAGCAGCAGCCCGAGCCCGGCTCACACCCCACGGGTCCATCTGGCACCCCGGGGCTGCGGGTGCCTGGACAAGCCCCGGGGCAGTGGGACCCCGCGTGCAGCTGCTGCAAAACATGCCAATGGGCTGGTATTTCTATGGCTTCTGTAATATTAGAGGGAGATATAACTGCAGTAGCTATAGATATAAAATAAGTCACGACAAGTTTATTAACAAATGATTGCGAGAAACTGATTCTTTCCCTAATCCATTTTTGTAAGCTGTGTTCAGCAGCAAGCTGTGGAGACCCGTACTTTATTTCATGTACCCCCAATTCAAAGTGTGTTTTTAAGTGGCTCTCAAAAGCTCATTGCAGCTATTTTAACACAGTTTATACCTACTTCCATACCATGCCATAACACATCCTTTCATCATTTCTTTCAAAAAATCATTGCTAGGTATGCCTGGGCGACAGGAACAAAAGCAGGTTGATGATGAAATTGTGCCCTGTGTAGCTTTGGAAATGCCAAACTGGCCTCTGGTTATGACCGTCTGGGAGAGGATTTATAGCTCTGAAAAATACCAGGAGAATGAAATCTGACAGCCAGAGGAACAGCAGTGGTGGGACACACAGACGCAGCCTGGCGGGGTCTGTGCAAAGAGGAGTGACCCCTTGGTACAACAGCCCTGGGTACCAGCACAGAGAACAGACCTGCAGGAGCCAGCGGGAAGTTTGCACAGCACGAGCAGCTGCCATTGCACAACCTGCAACAGAATCAGCCTGCATGACCCCATCAGAGACTGACAAACCCCTGCCCTTCCCAGGAACTGACATTCAACGAGGAAAATACAGGCTACTCAATTGCCAACAGCCAAAACTAATCTTTCCATGCAAGCTTAAAACAGCACAGCAAAACTTCCACCTAACAACCCGAATACTTTACAAAGCGCTATCTGGGAAACTTACCTGGAGAAGATTACAGCGGTGACGAGCTCACCCACATCCCACCCGAAGCCCCAGTTCAGCAGCGCCAGGAGCGCTGCGGTCCCGGCAGGGTGACCGCTGGCGCACCACGGGTCCACTGCGCTGCCAAACACCACGGCAGAGCTCCTCAGGCAGAGGACTCCCAGGCAGCGATGCTGCTCCTCCTAAACTGCACTTTCCCAGCAAAACTTTCAAACAGGAACACCAAACGGTGACAAGACCGCATTTACCACACGCAAAGGAGAGAGAGGGAAAGTCTGCAGAGGATGCAGCTCGCACCACCAGCAGCGTGGCTGCAGTCTGCAGAGGGATGTCGTGCACCATCCAACAAGTGGGAGGTGTCAGTCCATGTTCTCCATCCAATTATCCGCAAACAGCGCTCACAGAAAGCTGCTAATACCTACAGATTTTCTTGTGCCTAAATTAAATAAAGCCTCATTTTACAAAACCAAGAACTGTGATCTCAAGCCTGCAAATGTGCCTGCCTGCAATGAAGCAAAGAAGTATCTGGATTGCATTCAACAGAATGGCTTACACACCTAGTGCAAAACAGAGGAATAAAACATTGCTATAGAATATAATATAATATGCATCTATAGATTTTTACAGGTCACAGGAAGTGCAAGTTTAACAGTATTTCACATATTTATCCACATGGATTATTCAAGCAAAATTAGCTTGTAAGGATCCTCCACATCTGTGTAATGCAGATTTTTACACCTCAAAAATTTCCATTCGCTTCTGACATCCAAGAACTGCATCTGTACATCAACCTTCCTTCAGCTGCACTTTCTGTCCGCCTGAACGTCGGTGTGGTTTCCTGCACTGACTCCAAGTGTCCCTGGGCCTGTGTCCGCCACTGCATTTTGTGCTTAAACATCCCCCGGCGCAGTGGCCGGGCCGTGGTGCTGCCGGACACGCTGCCATCACTGCTGGCTGTGCCGCATCCACCAGCGGAGCACAGTGTGTCCCTGCGCTCTGTCCTCCTCCCAGCAGACAGCTGAACGATGGAGAAGGCCCATCACACCAGCTCCCAAAGGGGATACTGAGGTGGTTTCTGGATCCCGTGGAAGGTGGCGGCTGCCATTAGCAGAGATGGGACCGTGGTGAGACAATGCCCAGTCTCTCCTGCGAGGGCTCTCCAGGTCCACCCCCTCTGGCAGATGCCCCCACCACTGCCCGGGGGGACAGCACCAGCGGGGGGTCCTCCCGGCTGCCACCCACCCTGTGTGGGGAATCCCCTGGTGTCTCCAGCCCCAGCATCCTCCTCAAGGTGAAGGGGGACACAACGCTGCTACCACCACCCTGGCTCTCACAGCCGCCGTTCGAGAGGTGCTGTGCACGAGGAGGGAACATGCAGCAAAACCCCGTGCACCAACACTCCCGGCCTCAGCCCCGCTGAGAGCAGACATGGACGCAGCCGCGCACTCCGCGGTGGGGACGGGTGGAGGCAGCGACCCGCTGCCCCAGCACCCTCCTCACTCCTGCTGCACTGTGCCCGTCACAGGGGCAAGGGTCTCGAATGGGAATTCGGCTGCCACCATTTCTGACACCCACCTAGTTTCACACTGAAGAGGAGGAGGAGGAGGAGAGGGCACATGGGGAGCAGCCTGCAGCCTCTGGCAGGTGGGCTGAGACCCTTTCACAGCAGCACCAGCGCTCAGCTGTCCTCTGCGGGTGGCTGCGGCACCATCCCCTGGCAGTGCCCAGCAGACACAGAACCGCCTTCACCCTGTGCCCGGCTCCATCCCCAGCGTCCTGTCCAGCCCAGCGTGGCTGGGAAGGGGCAGAGGTGCCCACAGCACACGTGGGGACATGGGCAGTGGTCACACTGGCTGGTTTAGCTGAAGAGGCAGTTAAACACGAGGTTTGTTTTTATTATCACTATTTTAGCTTTCTAAACGGATTCATGCTTCCACACTCTTGGTTTTTTTTAAACAGCAGAACAGAAGAGGATAAAAAGTTGCTGGCCCAAAGAAAATTATATCTCCCTGTACGTATTTGTAGCTTATGGCTCTGCTTTAAATGTTCTGATGCACTGGACACAGAATAAAATTAATCAGCCAGGATTTTACTTTTAAGGAAAAACAGTGTAGCTCTTTGCTAATTACCATAATTAATTAGTGTCATCTAAACATTAATTATTTACCCTGCAGTAAACTCAGCAATTTACAGTACAACTCCCCTGACACTGTGCTTATCACATGGATGCCCTTATTAAGCAAGTATGGGAGAATCTCACTGCATGAGCCTCTACTATTTCAAAACCTGCTTTCCTTCAGAGGGAGGCTGAGTGGGCCACTTTTTGGGCTGCATCATGGGAATTCTGCCAGCCAGTGAGTCTGTTCCTGCAGCCTCACTTGAGACAAACACAAAGGGAACAGCCCCATGACACGGCTGAGGCTGCCCTCGTGTCTGCGCCGGTCTTTCCAAACTCAACTATTCCCCTCCCATCTAATGCAGTAACTCCTCCAGGAAAAAAAACGTATAGATATAGAGATATAGAGATACAGAGATATGGAGATATAGAGATACAGAGATATGGAGATATAGAGATATAGAGATACAGAGATATATGGCTAGAGCTTGGCAAATAATTCTTCAAGACTGCTGGATCTGAATGTTATCCCTCTCCTCCCAACAGCCAGCTGTTGGCAAACCAGACGTTTCTCTGAACTGGTGGCTCAAGCGGCCGCCCAGCGTGGCAGACACGGGTCTCGCCCCTCTGGGTTTGCTCAGTGCCACAGCAGCTATGGTCAGGGGATGTGACTCTGACTGCACAACCCACCTGCAGTGACAGGGAAATTTTTGAGGCTTTTTCTTCTATAGGAAAAGACGGATTGACTGAAACTGAATTTTGTTCCCAAGTGGGGATCATTTCTGAAGAACTGCGTGACACAAACCCTGACTGGGGAAAATCCTGAATGTGTTGAGAGAGCCCATCCTGAGACTTTGGAATGGAAGATATTTTAGCTTTCCAGTTCAAAATAATTTTAGTGTTTGAATATAAGGTAATCAGATTATGTAGAATCACAGAAATATAGAGGTTGGAAAAGACCCTTAAGATCACCAAGTCCAAACACAAATCCAACACTACCAACTCCACCTCCAAACCACATCGCTAAGCACCACATCTACACATTTTTTAAATACCCTCACTGGTGGTAACTCCACCACTGCTCTGGGCAGCCTGTCCCAATGCCTGACAACCGTTTCTGGGAAGAAACTTTTTCAAATATCCAATGTAAACGTCCTCTGGCACAACTTGAGGCCATTTCCTCTCATCCTATCATCAATCTATATATCTGTATCTACCTATCTATACACATGCACAAGTTTTAAACACAAAGTAGCCTCCATTCCTCACACCTGACCAGGCCTGGGCACCAGCCCCCCTTGCCCACCACATTCCCCCATTTCAGGAGCAGCCTCCGGCCCAGGGGGCCCCCGCTGCAGTGTCCCAGGTTACGGCACTGCTGCCCGTGCTGGCAGTGCAGCTCATCGCACAGACCACATGACGCTTTCTGGGGAATTCTTGTCATTGCTAGTGCAAATGTACGTAACCCAAGAGACGGGACTGCCACTCCGCATAACTGGGGCAACAGAACATGTGTTTTAAAAATAACAGTGTTTTAGGTGTAAACAAACTCTCCAAGTTATTTTCTATGACTTGTGCAAGGCATGATGATTCTTCAATGTAGCTTTTGTCTAAAACACTTTTCAAAACAAAAAAAAATAATTTGGGGGGTTAATCAGTAGGCTTTTTAAGTTAAATTAGTTATGATTAATCAGAAACTGAAAATATCTCCAACTTTGCACTTTGTGATGAACAACAGATAGTTCAGTAAAAGACAAGCACTTTTTCTTTACAGAATCTCTAGGAGGGGTTCCTTATGATTTTTGGTGGTTTTACTTCCCCAGCTCTTCTCTTGACTGTATTCCCTTTAGGAAGAAAGGACACACACTCAGGTTCCCTGCTGCCTAAGCCTTTTCTTCGTTACATATGTACGCATACATACACACATAAAAGCCTACACATAGCTACGGGTTCTTCACAAAGCATGCTCTGCAAAGCCGCGACCTTCCCACACCCCAGCCAAAGCTAAAGCCAACAAGATTAAACCATGCACATTTCACAGAAATGACTGGTTTGCATCACTGCTGACAGCTGAAATCTCTGAAAGAGACTTTTTTTTTAGAAAAAGAAGAGAAAGAAAGATAACTTGTAATGTGCGAAGCTGACTGCTACAGCTGCAGGGCTGGCACAGGGCAGTGCCGGGGGGTGGGTGCAAAGCAGGGGGTCAGGCAGCAGGGCCGTCACCCACCCGTGGGACACGGGGTCCCCAGCAGCACCCCAGCGCCATCACTGATTCTGTCTCCCCATCACGCCGTGGCAGCTCTGCCCGCAGCTGCAGAGGGTCTGCTCCACCACCACTGCTGGGATGAGCCGGGACGACCCCGGCATCACACCCAGCATCACCCGCTGTCCGCCAAGACCCCACCACCACCCCGGGGCTGCCCACGGCACCCACGGCCCCCACACTGCTGGAACACGGGCACCAGTCATTACCGCAATGGTCTCAATTGTTCTCAGCGGTGCTCCAGCAAATAAAGCCATTAATTATGGTCTCTCCCTCAGCCGCCGTTGGCTGGAGCGGCAATCAATGCGCAACCCCTCATTGCCTGCTCTCGGGGAGCGGAGACAGATGCCATAAAAATGATGGGCAGCCCGCGCCGAGCCTGCCAGCGGTGGAGCAGCCGGTGCCCACCAGCAGCCACCACGCTGCTGCCACACGTGACGCCGTATTTATTTGGCCTGCTACAGCTGTGGGGGAAGGCATCCCATTAGGTGATTATTTTTATCTTATAACGTCAATTTACTTATACTGATTGGCTTCCTGGTGCCAAATATCAATTAAATTGCAAATGCCCACTGAAGCTTATTTTCTGTTTCTTTCTCTTTCCCCTCATTTCCCTTCTCTCTTTCTCTCTCCCCTTCTTTTTCTTAAAGAGAGAGAGAGAGAGAGAACCCTATGTTCGAACATAATTTAATTTATTTCTCTTTCCATATCTCAAAGGAAAATCTATATCTCCCCCTGGAAGGCCATTTGCCCTCTGTTATTGGGAGCTGAGGTATCACAGCACAGGGCAATTTGTTTCAACTGACTATCGGCAGCCCATCAGGACTCTCCCAGACCTCTGCCATCTCAATGCAATTGTATCTGGTATTGCCATTTATGATTTGTTTTTAATAGCTGCCAGAACCCACCAGACAGCCAGGTTTCGGTTCTCACATGGTGGCCTGCCCCACTCCCTCCCGCAGTGGCCACGATGCTGCTCGGCTGCTGACAGAGAAGTTCGCTCACACCCGGCCGGGACCCTCATCAGCACTGCCCCAAACAGCAGTGTTGGGAGCTGGGGGATGGCCGGAGCTGCTGGAGGTGACACACAGCCCATGACGGGCTGTGACACGTGGGGAGCAGGAGCCCGTGCGAGGCTGCGCTGGGCTGTCCCCACCTCGCAATGGGACAGGGCTGCATCTGTGCATGCCCACCGCCCCTTCCCACCATGGGCACCCGGTCTCCTCCACCTGGGGAAAGGTCCAACCCCGATGTGGCACCTGCTGGCTCTGGTGCACCAAAGCAATGGCTAAGAGACCTTCTCCTCACTGCTGTGACCCTCCAGAGCCAGTGATGACTGCCAGCACAAGACTCCAAAACATCCCACAAGAAAACTGATGCCCCATCTGACGCCCCATCACAATGTCGCACCACACCTCTGCCTGTGCCTGGGGCAAGAGGGAAAGGGGGTGGGACCAAGTCACACTGATGGCACTGGAGGGCTGGAAGATGAGCATCAGTGACAAAAACCAATGTCCTTGGCAGCCAGAGATCAACAGCAATGGTGGGATCTGAAGGGTGACCAGGGAGGCAAAGCGGAGCAGAAGTGCAGTCAGAACAAACAGGCAAACACTGATCAGTGATCAAGAGATGAAGTCCCTCAGCTGCAGAGCACCCGTGGACAGGACCCAACCCACCTGCCCTTCCCTGACCACCCCACCTTCCCACAGAGCGTGTGGCATCACCCAGGGAAAAACAGGGGTCAGCAGCAGCCCATGAAAACGGCCCAACAAATCAGTCACAACCTCTCTGGATGCAGAGGGAGCCCTCGCTGAGGCATTATCACTCTGTGTTGTGCACATACACTGGCTGAGGAGGACGGGGCACACAGAGGTACACGTGAGAGCAAACACATCCCCATGCACGCATGTTCCTCCAGCTGAGCATGGTACCACCAAAAGAGAACAGATCGTACAAGAATGAAAACAGACGCAGCTTTAGCTGTCAGGCCACCACTTCTCTTTTGTGCTCAGAGGTGTCAGTGAGGACCATGCTCCCACCAGCCGGCACAAGAGATGCTGCCATGGCTGCCGCGGACAGCGGCTCCTCCAAGGGCAAGACGGGCTCCTTGGGACACTGAGATGAGCCAGCACAGTGCATGCTCATGAGGGTGGCCCTGAACAGGGTCTCCACAAACCTGACTCCAAGCCTTGGCTCTTCCACAGTGCCACTGGCAAGACTTTTCCAGCCCCTGGTGCCTCAGTTTCCCCACTGGTGGAGACACTAACTGAACATGTAATGTAGTAAAGATCTCCTGTTTGCAAAGTCCTTCCCATTATAAACTGCCTGCAATGCATCCAAAAATCATCTGGCACCTTAGAAGAAGTCAGGTGTGTTCATTCTGGGCTGGCCAGCTACCAGGACAGCGTGTGCGATTATCTCCATGACAATGTTTTGGACAGAAGCTGTACAGGTTTAGCTAAGGCTGATTTAAAAACCTGGGCCCATGTATTTGAATGACATATTCAGAAAGCAAGAGAATGAGCTACAAGGAACACACCAGTGTGCATATACATACCTAGGACTATCTACACACATATATATACACTATATGTATACACATGCATAGTGGCCATCTACATTCCACCTGTCCATCCATATAGCTATTCCCTATGTAGCAATACTCATAAAAAATATCAAGGGTAATAGGAAAGACCTCTGTACCCTTTGCAATGGTGATTATTGACTGGTTCATTCAGTGCCTGATGGAGATAGCGTGATTGCCTGGGATGTACCTCACAGGTTTCTAAACAGAAGGCTCCAGAATCAATTTTGTGGTAACTGGTTAGATGTGACCAGCTTACAAACTCAGCATGGGCATCAGGAAGCAAAATCAAGCGGCACCATTACTTTTTTTTAAATATCAGAGCTGAGGAAAGCTTCCCGGCTGGGAGAGCCACAGGACAGAACAGAGACTAACGATTTTGGCTGGTTTTCATCTCCAAGGTGACAAACGGGTGCGCAGCAGCATGGTGCTGTGGCTGGTGGCGCAAGGTGATGCTGAAGCTCACAGTTTGCGCAGGAAGATTTGTGTCTCTCCTGAAGAGAGGGCAGCACCGGGAGCTTCAGCAGAGTGGGATGGGTTTGGCTGGTCGTGCTGCTTCCACCGGAGTGCAAGGGACAGCACCACCAGCATCTCCCCCAGCATCGGAGCCCCCACCCCACTGGGACACTCTGCTCTGCAGGAGGGAGCCTGGGAGAAGGAGGGAGGACACGAGCATCCCGCGTCCTTGGTGGCCACCATCGACCAGGGGTTCCTGCCCCAGCAGTGGCCAGGGAAAACACACATGGTACCCCACTGCCAAACAAATTTTACACTCAGAGCAGTGGAGTGGCACCAGTTTCATACTGAGGAGCCAAGTCACTGACTCAACGGCTCCATTTTCGTCCACAGCATCCTAGCGAGGAGCGTACTCAGGACCTTACCTTGGCTGTGAGGAGGCTCTGGAAGGGTGACCTGGCAAACAGGACAGGACCAAGGGGTCCCAGACATTCACACTGATTTCACACACCGAACACTAACTTCCCAGGGAACCACAAACAGATTTCTCAGTATCTCCATGCTCTGACCTCCTTCTTTAAAGTAAACTGGCCCACTAAGGTGCTGTGGTGGTCAAACCACCAGGCATCACACACCTCTGCAACAAGGACCATGTGGGCGTAAGAGATGGAGAATGGGTAAACTGAAGAGTTACGCAAATTCAAAACTCAAAAACGCACACCTGAACAGTTAAAAAAATACCTTCCTTGGATTCAGGCATGTCTACAATTATGTTCCTCCCACCCTGGACCACTTGCACCAAGCCTTGGCCACTCTCCTCATTGCCAGCCAAGGCCAGATGGATCAGGACTGTTCTTTGTCCCTGCAACTGGGACTAGGCAGGAGAAGACAGGGTCTGTTGTTCTGCAAAACCTCACTCATCCAGAAACGCCACCTCCCGCATCCTACTGCCAGGGAGGAAACCTGGGTAAGAACGGGGAGAGAACAGCGGGGGGCCAGTTCTCAGGGAAGCAACTAGAAAACCAAGGAATCAGAGAAGGAAAAACCCACTACATGACTATTTCTTATTAGTCGACTTACAGAAAAAAAAGTCAGGCACTGTCAAGCATGAAATCTTATTGGGACAATAGAGATGGAATTGCCACTTCTGACAGTAATGTTTACAAGGGCATCATGTGTCGATGCCACACAGCATGAAACCAGCAGCCCCGTCTAGCTCTGTGAATTGTAACAAGAGACAAAATGTCCCATTTGGGACAGGTAGGAATTGTACCGCCAAAAATAACCACTCAGGTGTAAAATCCATTACAGGCAGATGGGAGGAGAAGCAGAGGAGCCCCGTTGACACGGCGGGAGGCTCCTGAGCTCTGTCCAGCCTCAGGAACACGGTCTCTGAGCAGGGGAGATGACCTGCTGGTCGGTCATCGCTGCCCTTCACCCCCAGCCGAGGAGGAGCCGAGCAGAGACAGGAACGCGTCCCCCCCTGCACTGCCAGGGTCCAACCCCACAGCAGTGGGCAGCACCAAAGGGTTTCCATCTAACACATAAGACACTGTGCCTGCTGCCGGTGTTCAGGCATGCACCTCGATACGTCACATCAGGCCGTCAAGAAATCCGTACCACACCTGCAAGATCTGAATTTTTCACAAGCTCCACACAACAAAATCTGTCTGACTCAGAGGAACTGTACTCAGGGCAGCCAGGAGGTTTAGCCCGCTGTGCCCTGTGACAACTGCTCATTACGAGACCTTCCAAATGAAGAAATCTGACATGCGAACAGCCCAGAGACAGCAGCTACAGAAAATTATTTTCCAAGGAAAGTGAAAACAGAAGGAATACTTTGACCACAAAGTTCAAAAGTAATTGCTCAGAATTAAAAGGGGTTGGGGTTGAAGCATATTTAGTCGATATAGGATGTTCTGGTGTCTTCACCTGAAATGGCCAGCCACCACAAAGTCTTCGATGTGCACACTTGTGCACCAAGCACAGCTCCTCCCTTGGGGCTGCACCTTCTCTTTCTCATGATGCAGCGAAATGGGCAAAAATGCATCCCGGCCATCAGAAGTTGTGGTGTGGAAACACAACCAGCTCACACAGGCTCCCGCAGGGCAACGCAACAGCCCACCAGGGAAACCCAGCACCCCACCAGTCACTGCTGCAACCAGGCCAGTCTAAGCTCTGCCATATGAGATGGCCACCACTCAACCAAAGTCAGTCTTCGAGATGTCTCCCTACTGCAAGTCTGCTTTTTAGATAGCATTCTTCACTTTTTGACAAAAAGTTGATGTGATTTTTGTAAAGCATCTGGAAGAAGCACCTTCCCTTAGTGATGGCATCGTTTCCCACAAGAACAGCATCCCTACAGCACCTGGCCTGCTCTGCCCATGACCATCCCTGACGTTCAGTCCAACAAGGGACATCTTTTCTCTGGCTCTGTGCCTGTTTGCAGGAGTACCACGGTGACGAAGTTGCAGAAGGTTTCCGAACAAAGCGCTGGCAACAGCGGCAGCTCCTTACCCAGCCTGTGACCGGAGAAATTCAGCGTACAGCTGACGCAGCATCCAGCCGCATCACTGCTTGGACACCCCGGTACGCAGCTGCAGGGAAGCTGGTTTATGAAGACGAAGCGTCAGTGTGATCAGAAAGCCACCGTGTCTCACTAGTGTCAGTACCTGACAGATTTCCAATACCCTGACCTCTGCAGTAGACATCTCTTTTGCCATGCTAAAAACCAGCTGATCTGTGCCCAGCTGAGAGGAGATTTTAACTGGATTTCCCTCCAACACGGAGCCTGGGGAGGAACCTCAGCTAAACTTCCTTCTGACCTGCACCTGTAACATGAAACTGCAGCAGCAAAGGAAAATCAGTCTCACGCTAGAGACATAACCTTGAAGTAATTACCCTAAGCATGCCTTAACTACAACTCTCTCTCAGCAGATTCTCAGAGGAAGTACAACATGGGAAAACTGTACACACAAGTTCTCTAGGCATCTGCCAGAAGAAAAGGTGTTGGTTGCTTTCAGAAGACCAAGCACTTGGAATCACTCTTCCCATCTCTGAATTCATGGGCATCAACACACGGATGGTCTGTGTGCCAGAAGTGAGAACACACGAAAGCAAGGAAGCAGCTGTGCAGGAACCTCAGTGTACGCACCAGTCCCCACAGCTGAGGTTCATGAAGGAAAGAGAGGAAGCAAAGTCTGTGGCTCTAAAGCTGACTCCAAGGAAAAGCTTTTGCAAAGTCGCCCCACAGCTCCTGGCAGAGTGTGTCAGCTCGAGCGCTGTGCTCGCTGCTGCCGGGCAGGAGAGCCGGAGTGCAGGGAAACAAACCATGGACTGCCCAGGCAGCTGTCCAGAGACAGAAAAAAAGCCTGGCTGAACATAACATGGGGAAACAAGCTGAAGATCATCTTCCTGCGGAAGTTCAGCAAAACATCAGTGGAATAATTCATCTATCAGACATGGATGTGTTATTGGGGCAAGCAGGGACACGCATCTCTGGATTTTCCCAACTAGGTCTTTTTCCATCTACAAAGTCTGCTCAAGCAAAAAAAGAACAAAAGAAGGATTCAGCTCTCTGTGCAGCACATCTGGATGTCCTGCTGCCTGCTGCTGAGGGCTGCCGGGTGTATGGGAGCCCTGGGAGCAGCTACCATGGTATGGGGCGCGCTCAGACCGAGCACCGCTGCTGCAGGCACCAGCTCCTGCCCCACACACCGGCTCCGCTGGAGCCGCGGCACATGCTGCAGAAGACACCTTCCCCTATTTCCACCTGCAGTTCCACGGCAGAAAAAGCCCTGCTCCGGGGTTTTCTGCTCCAGCACGGCACACAGCGAGTAAACCGCTGTCCTTATCAAGTGCTACAGCTCTCTCCAAGCTCTGCTGTATCCTGGGCACCATGCCATGACAAATTTGTGAACGTGCTCTTCTTAGGCACATCCAGACAACACAGACAACCTGCAGGTATGAGTCCAAGACTCATGTGCAAACTCAGTATGAGCACCCAGTCATGCAATTAGCTAAAAAACACACAAAGTGCAAAATGCAGTCACCAAGTCTGGTGCAAATAATTCCACAGCCTGTGTTGCACTGCCTTCCAACATTTGTTGAATAATGGGAGAGATTCGTAAATAATGGGACTGTTATGCAAATGCTAGGAGAGGCCAAAATGGGCAGGATTCAGCCAATACTGTGGTACTGCCTTTAGCAATAAATAAGCCTTGGCATAAAGGCCATGCCAGACAAAACAGAACTGGAGAAAACCCCCAGTCTCAGGACACCCCCACTTTCTGCATCTCACTAGTTTCATGCTGTCTGCTTACTGGGAACTTCCCAACTGGCAACAACAGCAATTACAGCTTAAAATATTAACTCTGGCTTCCCAAAGCACCAATAGAAAATGTAGTTTTCCACTATCCTTCAGGATTTCAGGAGTTTGTCATTTCAGCCAAGAAAATAATTCTGACTTTAAAATCCCAGTAAGATCAAATCGAACCTTGCACCAACTGCAACAGCAGCAGATTTCAGTCCTACGTGATAATTCTGGTACTAGCACTGCGTTTTGTGCAGCCATGGAGAAGTCAGCAAACCTGCCACCACCCGCAGGAGAGCCCAGGCTGCTGCTCCCAGGAAGAAGAGCAGACCCGAGAGGTGGGACGGAGATCCTGGCCGACCCACCTGACACAGAAATACATGATACTCAGAGAGTTCCTGCTACTGTGGAGTTGACAAACCATTTACTTAATGCCATGGCATCAGACATTCCATGTGGGAACAGCCCCTGTGTCTCTCCAAACACCATTTGCAACTGGTCAAATCTCCCTCTTGCAGGGCGAACGCGCTGAGCTGGATGCAGCTCCCAGAGCTCCCTACACCCTGGAAAATGGAACATTTATTTTACCAGTGCAGACATATTCTGACACACCTGAGCAAGGCAGATCTGCGCTCAGGGAAAAAAGGAGAAAATCCAGCATAATGCATCACAACACATCACAACCCTCCTCTCACAGAAACACCTCACTCAAGCACGTCGTTTGAAAGGAAAATCACAAAAATAACCAGTACACCAACAAAAACCCAAACAACAATCCTTTCTCTTGGATTTTTTTTCTTCAGCCATCTGAAAGATCACTATCATCACTTACAACATGGAAAGCTAATTGTGAAAGTCTGTGAATAATACAATATATCTATCCCAAGGCAAAACTTTTATCACCTCTATCTGTATATATATATGTAGCTGATGGAGACATTAGAGGTATGTACTTACATGATATATATAGATACGTATGTACAAACGCACACTGTAACTGCAGCTCAGTATTTCCTCCTCTCTGGATGCTACCAATTTCTCAATAAAATCAGAAGGATTCATCTTGCTCATCACCTTTCTGTTTTATTTTATATTATATACATATATATAATTTATAACAAACATTCATCAACAATGACAAGTCTTGTTTTTCCACAAAACAGCTTTTTCTTTGGAAAATATATTCCAGCAAAAGAATCTTGGCCAGCCCCAGTACTGGCACCATCAGAATGATTTGACAAGACATCTACCCGTTAACTGGATTTTAGCTAAACCTATATGAAGAGGTTATTCCTTGAAAAGCATCTAGCACTCGACAGCTCCTGATGAGAACAGCTGGAGCTACAGCAGGGCTGTAAGGAGTGCTGGAAGTCTGGGCTTTTCATTAACACAGCTTGAGGAGCAGCCCCGCTCTGCCGACGCCGGCTCAAACCCACAGGGTTTCACCCCAGAGCGGGAGGAGAGCTCTCTGGAAAACAGGGGCCTCAGGGACCGCATTAGGGGAAAAGTGACAAACACGCTTGACGTGCGCACCAGACAGCCGGTCACCACTCGCTCGGAAAGGGCAGCTGCACCGGCGGGGAGTTTCCTGCACGGAGCTGTGAACGCGTGAAACCACCCACGGGCAAGCATTGCCAGCGCCGGGGCAGAGCCAGCCCGCCCCTCCGCACGCCCCTGCGAGGGCACGGGGACGTCCAGCCGCTGCCGCTGCCTGGTCATGCCCCGCAGCACGGGGACCCCGGAGGGGTCGTCCACTGGCAGCGATACCGGCAGCACCAGGGTGCTGGCAGCCGCATGGGCAGCACACCACAGCCCAGGGTACCGCAGGGATGCTGGGGAGAGCACGGAGGCTGCAGGGGCGAGGAATGCTCCTGCTGTCCCACAGAGCTGAAGGGATTTCTCCCAGATGCAGAACCCAGCCCAAGGCTCCACCACCCGGCTGGGCAGAGTTTGGTCCTTCTCTTCTCAGAGACGTCGTCCATCCTCGGCCGTGCTCACAGGAACCCACTACCGGCACATGTCAGAACAGCACGATCTGGCTGCTGAAATGGCTTTTTGTTTCATCTTCATGAATTCAGATGTGCAGAACTTTCTCAGAAGCACAGAGCAAACCTACCTCATTTTAACACTGCCATAGCTGAGAGCTGAACTGACCCACATTTACTATGTTTTCACTAGAACTTCATGAGGACTGTTCTCAAAGAGAAATCCTGTTCCAGCTGAGCTCCACTTGTTAATGTCCAGGATGACCGGCTCAGCACCAATAACCCCACAGATGGAGGAACCCCCGAGGGTTTAAGTCAGACAAAATGGAGGAGTCAAACTCCTCCAGACACCCACCACCATCCGTAGGTGACACCATCACTGCTGGTGTCAAGCCACCACCATCCACTGGTGACAGTGTCATTACTCGTGTCAAACCAGGACCATCCATGGATGACACTGTCACTGATGGTGTCAAACTGCCCGCACGGCCAGAGGCTGCTGCCACTTCAGCATATTCACAGTTCCCTGTGTAAGTTGCACAAAAGGTTAAATGCTAAGACTGAAACAAAACAATATCACTAGTGTTGTGCAAAATACTATCCAAGGACTCAGAAAAAAAGTTTTCAATTAAATAATTTTTTTTTTTTAAAAAGAAAAAAAAAAAAAAAAAAAGAAAGAAAAACACCACCAAGCCACAGATTGCATTCGATATAGCACAGATGAAGCCATAACTGCAACATAACTACCAAAGTCTGGCTCAAACTCTATGTAAAAGGATGAAGTGTCTGTGTGCTGAGGGAAAACATTCTCTTTGGAGGAGCTAACGAACCGATGGGACAAGCAGCTCACCCCGCTCCACAATACCGGGCAAGGATCCCTGAATGCAGAGGACAATCTGCATCAGCAGGAGAAATTCAAATCAGCGGTTGCTGACCCTGCAAAACCTCATTTCCTTCAAAGGCTTCATCTCATTATAGTCACTGGAGTTATCCCCAGGAGTAAAGACAACTCCAGTGAGCAAGCACTGCTGAGGGGGGCCTAGAAATTATTAAACTCCAGCACCTCCCTGGGACTCCGGGGGGATTTCTTTCCCTTTAACCTTTGCGTGGACTTGGGTGACTCCACCTGCTCCACCTGACCACTTGCAGTACGGAGGGGTTGGTTTCTGATTTTTTATGCACTTTTGCACCACCTTTCTGGCTGTCGCTGACCTGGCAGCGGGTTCTGCGCCCTCATACCCCAGCTTGGGCACATCGCGGTGCAGCTGGAGCGCAGCCAGTCCCCTCCAGTCCCCCTTCCCCACTCGTCGCTGCCCAGACTTACCGTTTGGCACTTTGGCATTATAAAGTACAAGTTTCTATCAGCAAGTGATTTTTTTTTTTCTCCCCATAACCTGCTGCTTTTTTCCCCTCACAGTCTGTTTTTGACTGTTTCCTTCACGGTTCAGATCCCCAAAGGCTTCAGTCCTTTGCACATCACTTGCATGGTGCAGAAGACCCCAAGGAATTGCTGAAGGGGACAATATGGATCTCCACCACATACTGTCAAGCTGAGGTCCTTATCTGAGGCGAGGGGAGTTGGTACTTCTGCCAACACAGGACCTTGATGGAGGTTAATTTCTGCACAGAACTCTAAACCCGCTGGCTGCAAAGTCTATTTTACTCTTGCTGATGCCCTGGAGCATGGACCAACAAATAAACATGTCTGGGGGCTCCTTCAGCTCCTGCACTCCCATACCAGCAACAATTCAATGCCCCATGGTCCCCATCAGCACTGTGACCCCTCATTAGCAAGTCCTCTCTCAGAGGGATGCTCATATCCCCACAGGCTAAAAGTGCCTACAGCTATTCAGGGCTCCAAGGGGTAAATCTGGAGTGGGAGGACATCCCAACCACAAGAGAGGGAAGGGCTTTTACTCTGGAGCAGTGTTTCACCAGAGGTGTCCTGGATGAGTGGGACCCAGAGAGCAGGTTCTGGCTGCCAGCAAGAGGGTCCCATGCATGACCAGAGGAGTCCCACATTCCAGCCCTCCAAGACAGAATAATAAAGAACCTTCACAGTCAGGGAAGATACCATGAGATCTACTTTGTGTTTTTGAAGACTTGAAAAGCCACGGCCATGCCTGTGACACAGTTGCTCAGCGACAGGGCGGGAGCTGCCTGATGGCAGGACAGATGGAAGGCAAGAGCAGGACAGTGGGACCGGGGACAGAATGGGCAGATGTTTGTCTCAGCCACGAGAAGACAGAGCAGGGGATGTCCCTGGACATGACTCGTGCCACTTGAATACACTGCAGGTGACAGGCAGAGCTCAGATGGGGACAGAGCTGTGGACATCACACTGACCACACTCAGCAGATCCAGGTACCAGCTGTGGTTCGGTGCTCAATGTCTAAAGAAGTGGAGTTAAATCAAAGGGGAAAAACACTTCACAAGCTTTCCCAGCAATCTCTTAGAGTAGATGCCATGGAAGACACCTTGTCCTTCAGCCACAAGAGGTGACCAGAGGCCCCAGCAGCACCCCCTCAGTGCTGTGCTCCCTCCTGAGGCTGCCAACCATCTGCCATGCAGCCTCCAAGCATCGATGCCCACAGCCTCGCAAGTGTCTGCCTAGCTGTGAGTGCAGCTTCTTGTTTCTGCCCACTGGGAAAACACAGATCATGGGCCTGGTATGGAGAAAAGACACAAAATGCAGAAATATTGTCTGTATTCTTAGTCCTCACACATGTTCAGTGATGCCTGCTTTGCTTTTCCTGGTCTCTCCCCTTAGACACGTCACTGACTCAGTGAGCCCACGTCCACACTTGTCAGTGAAAACCCTTTTTTGGCCACTCTCCAGGGCAGGCGTCTCCCACAGCTCCGGCACCCTCGGAACTGCGCCCGGCGCTGCAGCCGGCTGCATGGGTCGGAGCTGCTTGGGTGCCCAGACGTGCCTAATTGGAGGCATCCCTGCATGAAAAACTGGTGATTGCAACCTCAGATGGTTTTATAGGCGTTGGAATGCACTCACCCCCAGTTTACTTTCATTCCCATTAGCGTCTCTGCCCCTCTTGGAGGCTTATCCTCCCAGACAGAAGGCTGCGACCCAAATGCCTTTAAATGTACCAAGTCTAGCTTTAAAGGAAAGGCCTTTTTCTGAGAGTTCGGTTGAGAAAACAAAGCACAAGCACCTCCATCATCACACCAGATGCTGGCAGCAACGTAGGCTTATATTTGGTGAGAATGGAAAGAAAACAACTGGTATGAGTGAAGGTCTCCTGTCATGATGGTTTCAATTCCCCAAATGCTTCCACTGCCGAGAAGACTAAACCAGTGAATTTGAAATACGATTTGTGCAGCTGTTCAGTGCAGGTATTTAAATCTGTCAAGCCCCTTCTGCAGAGACTTGCACCCTGCCTGGTGCTGTGCTGAGGGTGTCCTGCTCAATTCTGCTGCTGCGGTGCTGACGGTGTTTCCTGGCCGGTGCCGGGGCTGAGCTGGCAGTTTGCAGTGAGGCACTCGTTGCTGCATGTAGCCTTTTGCTCTGACCAGCTGCATCTACATGAGGGAAGAAAACAGGCCAAGCGGTCTAGCACAGCCCATGTCCCTGCCAGGAAACACTCTTATCATTGGTGCCATCACGGCTGCACCAGAGCTGAGCAGCGTGGTGATGTCTCCTCATGCCATCCCCTGTGCCAGCGGACACTGGTGGAGAGGACACCCCCTTGCACACACCAAAATCATGCTGGGGCAGTGTTAACCATAGCAAGATGGGCCAGCCAACATTCATGCCTGTGCACCAACAGTCTCTAGTTCGGCAACACAGACATAATGTTAGTGACACAAGAGGCATCCTGGACTTACAGACCATCTACTGTATGCAAGCAGATTTCAGCCTGGCTTGGCTGCGGCTCATGTTTGCAAACTGCACCTATTACCTGTCAGTATCAGAGATTTCTGAGTGTTCCAGTCAGAAGTGAGGGCATGAGTATATTTTTGCATCAGTCAGGCTGTGGGGTTTGGAGTGGGCTAAGCTGCTAAAAGTGTCTGCTGGTGCAGAATCAGGCAGCTGGTAGAAGACTAACAACTAGGCGTGCAGTTCCCCATCAAAATATGCAGTATTTGCTCCAAAGGTGATCATTCCCATGTAGGGAAATGGTTTTGCATAAAGCAAGGAAGAGGCACGAGAATGGAGATTCATGTAATTCCTCCAGTCCCTGTTCATAAAACCCCGGGAGCCGGTGACATCTCTGTGCGGGTGTGGGACTGACCCACTGTCCCAGGCCAGCCCTGCCAGCGGCTGCTGGAGCAGAGCATGAGTCACTGCTGCACGTGCCCGAGGCCAAACTCACGCACAGACCGGACGTGCTCAGAATGAGCAGCTCAAGCCCTCCTGGACTGGCAAACAGGCTCAGCACAAGGCACGAGGCTGTTCCTCCACCCAGCTTGTCCCTGCAGCAGCCAGCACCATCCCCACTATGCTCCCCTCGCCCCAGGGAGGTGAACACACTCAAACAGGGGCAGCAGACACAGCCACCCCTTACAGAGCACAGGGCTCTCGTGGAAGGAGTCCTGGATTGTGCCTTTGACAGAGATGCTTCTCTCCTGCAGAGACAGCACCAGGAGATCTCAGATGAGAGCAACATCCGTGCCTCTGGCACGTGTGCCTGCTTCAGCATCCCTCTCAGCTGGGACGGCACGAACATGCCAGGAGTGTCACTGTGCTGGGCTTACGCTCTTCAGCTGCTCCCCCATGCCTGCAGAACTCTGCAGCACAGGATGGAAACCAGGGCTGGGGAAAGAGGAGCACAGGGAGAAGGAGGGGCGGGCTCACGGCTGCTTGGCTGATTTGGCCCTTCTCCATCCTTTCACAGGATCCTCAAATCCTCCTCCAGAGCACGCACAGCCCAGTGACATCCCACACCCCCAAAACGTGCCCTGCATGCCGTCTCTGGCCCGGGCTTCTCTGCTCCTGCCTGGGGACACAGCTCCCTTCCACGCTCCTCTAACTGCTCACCAAGGACTACCAAATCACGCTTCAGAAAGCTTTGACTTTCAGACAGGGGATGCTCAGCACTTCCCAAAAGTGCAGACCCTGTCAAATGAGCATTGCAGGACCATCACCAGCTACCCGACCAGCTTCAGGCAGAGTGATGAAACCAGCCCCGCACCAGCGGCAGCTGCACGCGAGCACAGAGCATCCACCCCTCAGACTCAGGGTCTGCGCCCACCCTCAGCTCCCCTGAAGCACACCCTGTTCGATAGAAGGCGGCTCAGCAAGATCATTCTGCACATCGCTGTCACCCACCTGCTCCTCAGCAGCTGTTTCTGAGCTGCAGGGCTGGGCGAATGTGCAGCCACGGAACTCAAAGGAGACAATCTGCAGGCAAAACAGTGAGATTGCTGCCCAGCGGCTCTGCTGCTGTGGCGACCGGCTGTATCTCTCTGTCTTGTTACAGAGCAGCCTGCTTCTCATGTCAGCCTCAAGTAGCATGTCCTTTAACCACAAGTGAAAGCAACTGATCCCCCACCAAGGTACATCTGCTCAAAGTCCATATTACAACAGGGAAAAAATGACACCTTCAGCTATATAAACCAATAAAGACTGTCTGATTTGGTTTGCTCCTGTTGCTACCCAGCAAGCTCCCCACTGGGTTAAAGACTGGTGACATCTGCTAAAAAAACGTCAAGAGTGAGGAGAACAAAACTGGGTAATGAATCATACCAAGCGCTCAATGCAGCTGGAAGCCGGAAGGACGAGTCCACCCCAGTTTGCTCCCCAGCCGAGGGGACCTGGGACCACCAACGGGCACCACAGAGCCTGCGGCTCCAGGAGACGCACACGGGCAGGTACAGCAAGGGCACACACCTCCCACAGCTGCTGAGAAACAGCAAACGTGTCAAAGGACGTGATGCAAGCAGCTTGCTGAGGAGGGAGGCTCTCTCCGGCTCTCCAAAGTCGGGAAATATTAAAGTTAACTCTGCCCCCTTGTGCATCTGCATCATGATACAGGCCATAATTAGACTACATGCTTCTCTTCTGCACATTAGTGGCTTCGCATCATGATCCACCTCCTCATCACCTGCAGTGTGGAGCCTCGGACGCCTCCGCGAGCGCCTTGTGCCCACCCCTGCAGAGGGACCTTGTGCTGCGCAGGGCGGGGAGGGGTTATTGATGCTCCGGGGATCCCTCAAACACACAAAGATGTTGAAGTATCTTTTTATGCCTCTCCAAATCTGCAGCTCTGAGCCTATTATAAAAGCAGTTTAAATGGTCTGCTGAGGACAGCATTACTGTCCAGCTCATGAGCTTGAAAAACATGACTCATCCTGCCAAAATGATGGGGGTTGTTTTAGAAATCATGTGCTGTCTTCTAAATGTGAACTGGCAAAAGCTGGGGAATTTCTCACCTCTGCTCCTGATCTTTCCAAGGAAATATTTAATTCTTTTCTCTACAATTAAACCAGAGTCTTCTGTAATCACAGGCACCCGATAACCAGTGCTTCATGACAGAGCTGTAACAGAGCCATGTGGTTTCAACACATATGGCCTCTCACCTGGCATGGCTGGTGAAATACAAAATTTCTTCCCTACCTCCTTTAATACACATGTTTAGCTATGCAGCTGTGGCCTTGATTTGTAAAAAAGAAATCAGATGTACAATTGCGGAGTTAACTAACAACAGCATATACAGCAGCTACCTGAACACAGAGTTTCATACTCCCACCACTGGACCAGTCCCCACATGGCTGAAACCAACCCAATAAACCTCTTGCAGTTTTTCCCCTGACTTTGGTAAAACCACACACTGATCTGCGAGCTGACCGGCTACTTCCACCGGCACAACCACAAACACTGGAGCCTGTTTGTGCAGCTCAGGTGCCAGGCTTGAGGTCTTGGTCTCAACTCCTCTCTGTAAACCATTAGTAAATGAAAGGGATGCTCTAGATTAAAGGCACTTTTGTAAGACACCAATGCAGAATTTCTCCTTTTCACCTACACTCTACCCCAAACATCCTTCTCTCCAAAGCAGTGTGTTCTTTAGGAAAGCACCCAGGACACAGAATGAAACAGGACCACAAACCTTGCAGCAGACCCAAGGAGCCCCGGCAATGTCCAACCGCAACCTGACCATGCTTGTTTCCACGCCCTGGGCCAACAAAAGCCCCAGCACTGGGAGAGACAGGCAGAGATGCAGCATCGCAGACAGCTCTGCTGTTAATTTTCTGTCTCTTTGTGGCTGGGGACACCTCTCTGACATTTCATATTTCGGGTGGCCACACTCAACATGATGACTCTTCCCCTTTTCACTGACGGGAGGAAAATGTCCCCCAAGCAGTAGGAGGGTCTGGGTAAAAAACTGTGACACACCCCCAGTGCTTTCTGAGACACCAGAGAAACCCCTGCTCCTTGAACAGGTTCTGTCTGTAGCCACCATGTCACTCCGATGACCCCCAGGTAGGCTGTGACCTTGGCAAAGGCCTGCCGAATTGGGACCAAATCCCACCGTGGCTGATGGCCATGGGGGGTACCTGCAGCTCCATCACACCACATGCAGGAGCATCCTCCCAGCCCCATCCCACCCTGGTTGCATGCTGGCACACCACCCCCACCAAAAACAGCTCCTGGTACCTTCATCCCGCTTGCGCTTGTTGCTCTCGGTGCCAGGGGAGGCAATTCCCAGGATCCCACTGATGGAGTAGGATGAGCCGGCAGAGTCGGTGCTGACAGAGGACACCTGGGTCACGGAGCCCGTGGAGGCTGTAAGGCAAAGCCAGGCAGTCAGCGGGCAGGACAGGGCGAAGGACAGCCAGCACAACAGCCACCAGCCCCACGGTGTGACTGCAGCACTGGGGCTCTGCTGCCCCGCAGCCTCTTGGCCACCCAGCCCAGCCCACAGCAGCCAGGGCACAATCGCCCCTCGGCTCCATCACAAGGGGCCAGGGCGAGCACTGTGGGATGGTGATGCTCTGCCTTTAGCGGTCGGTCACCTATCCTGATCGAGACGTGGTGGGAAGGCACATTGCCCGGGACAGCGGACCCCATCAGGGGACACAGCAGTCCATGTCACCAGCAAGGGGGTGGAGCTGGCTGGGGGCAGACAGGCTGGCAGCAAGGTCCCACGGCACAGGGACCATGGGACCAGAGCAGCACCCACTTGCCAAGCCACCAGCCTCTAGCCCCTGGGACCAGGGGATGGCCGGCTGTGGGACACCCAGTTGAATGGACAGACACCCCTGAAGCCAGTGCAGCAAACAGACCGATGCTGTTCCTCCTCAGAGGCTTCCAGGGACGCTCAGGGCAAGGGCTGCAGATCGGATTCTCTGACAAGCCCGCAAAGTTAGCACAGATCAGCGGCCACACTCTGCCCCAGGGTACCAGCCCACCTTTGCCGGGGGGTCACCAAGCATCCCCCCGTTTCACAGGTGACAGCATGCAGACAGAGAGGGACCAAGGCCCCCACGCACCTTCCTTCTGCCTATGGAGCAAGGGCTAACCCGCACTCCGGCAGCTTCCACACAACAAGGACAAAGAGCAGCCCCAAGCGAGCCCCTCCCTCCCCGCTGCAGCCCCCCGAGACCCCACCAGCCTCGGGAAGGGCTGGGGAGGCCGCAGCAGCTGGGCTGCTCCCCAGGACCCTGCAGGGACAGCATCGTTGCTCTGCACTTGAATTAAAGTTTGGGAAAGTTTTGCTACCTCTTCACTCAAGACTGCAAGTGCATAAAGAATTATGGCAAGGATGGTTGATAGATGAAAAAAACACATTCAAAACTACTTACTGACTAATGATGCAGAAAATGTTATGAATAAGTATCCCTTTCTTGATTTATTACTTTAATTATCTGACATTCTATAGACCCCCATTAGTGGGGTTTTTTTGGTTTAGATTTCAATTTTCTGTCTCATGGTGAAAGCTATTTATCATAATAATCAGTAAAATTCAAAACCTTTTAGCAGTATTTATAAAATTCATTTGCTATGTTCAGCCCTTGGAGAATGACAAAGAAGGCGCATTAGCACGTGTGCTGAAGTGTTTTATGCAGAATTATCTGTCCATAAGGATGATTAAAAGTTCTTTAGAATATTTGTAATCCATTATGCTATGTTTTTTATATATTTTTTTTTAAAAAAGTTTCCCTTACCTATGCTGTGACTGGAGGCTGGGACTTGCTGATTGGGCGGCTGCTGCACCTTCGTCCGTATGATCCTGTACGTAGTTGAAAAGAAATGACTACTTAGCATAAAGAATGCATTTGCAGGGGGCACAAACACTATTTTTTCTGTTCAGGACACATACGGCAACACAAAAATGTTTTTCTGCACATTATCCCCTCATCATCCACTGAAAGACGGGAAGTTCGCGGGTGGATCCAGGACCACATTTTTGCCTTCAGCCCATGCCATCAGGGACACTCGGGTGACTGACTCCTACATACTCCTCGGGAAGCTGTAGAATCTGGTGCTTCGGTCCCTTCAAGGACCCAGTCCTCACCACCCAGGAAAGAGATATCCATCGCTATTTGGGCACCCATTGGACCCAGCACCCCTCCTCAGGGCGCTGGACATGTCTGGGTCCAGACGTCCCAGCAGGCTGTGATCTGCACCCTTGGGTGCTGGGCGTATCGACAAGGTTGTCCCTAGACCGCCCCAGGTACAGCACTCACACAGCTAAAGAACTTGGACACCTCAGAAAAGGATCTGCTTAGCCAAATCAGTATGAAATCAAAAATGTGTTGGATTAAACGCTAATCTTAAAAGCTGAATAACTACATCATCATCACTGGGGACACTGTCTGCTCTGTTTTATAATGATGTCAATCAGGAAAAGTTCAGAGGTGTGGGGAAACTAGAAGGCATGTGCTGTGCTGCAGGACAGAGGGCAGCTGCTAAGAAGAGCTGGGGAGTTGCTCTACCAGGTGCTCACCTGCCGATGCACTGTGAAAAAAGAAAATATGGGGTCTGAAACGTCTCCAGAGATAACACAGCTCTGCCACTGACTGCAGCGGAATTGGAATGTGCTTGCAGGAGGCAGGTTGTTGCTCAGCACACATCTCCCTGCCCAGTGTGTTCCTGCCCAACTGTAATGCTGCAGTGAGCGCAGCTGCTCTCTTTACCCAGAAAACTCTGCTGCCCTTTCTGGAGAAATGCCACAAATTTGGAATAGGGAAGAGGAGGAGAGGCATGAGATGGAGCTGGTGCGTGGATGCATTCATGGGAACAAACAGGAGTTGCTTGCTTGAAAGTCGCTCCATGAGCCGGCACAGAACCGCCTCCGGTGACACGTGGCCCCATCCCAAAACAGGACACACAGCCGTCCCCTGCCCTCCAGACCCTCTGCTGAGCCCGGGGAGGCTGGAAGGGACGAGGTCTGTCAGTAAACCAGCTTTTGGCTGCCAGCTCCTGGGGGAAGCTGCTGCTGCTGGACATGTCCCGCAGCTGGTCCTCGGCAGCCAGTGCAGTGTGGCGGCAGAGGGACCAGCGAGCAGCTCCGGCAAAGCCCCGGGACCCGGCTGAAGCAGGACTGCAAGTAACCCCTGCAAAAGGCCTCCCCGCGCCGTGGGGAGGGAAAGGTGTCCAGCGCCTTCTGACACATAAATGTCTTCATCTCCGGAGGGACGGAGGAGTGGAGCACTCTGAAGCAGCTGGGCAGCTCTCGGCTTATTTGAGCAAAACTAATCGCAATGATTAATTAAGCCTTAATCACACAGAGTTGCTCCTGCCGCGGAAGAGTGGCCTATTATTAATATTAATTAATGTTATTAATTAATAATAATAGTTATTATTCACTCATATACGGGGGCAACAGCTCAAATTCATCTGCTAAATAGCACACTCGGCAGCGGGGATGTGCTGAGCATGTCTGTCCCCACAGTCCCACTGAAGGGAACAGCCCCACTGGAGGGAACAGCCGCCATGAAGGGAACCAGACAGCCCCAGGCGATCCCCTCGCCCTGGGGAGGCTGGGATGGGAGCAGCACGGCCACTCTGTCCTCCCTGAGCTGCTGGGTTTCACCCTCCTGCAGCAGGACGGGAACCACACGACGATATCGCGTGGGTTCAGGTCTGCAGTGACAGGGCAGCTCCTGATTTGCACCTCAGCAGTGAATCAGGGCATTGTGAGCAGAGATCTGAGTCCTTGGTGTGCAACATCCCTATCAGCAAAGCCTTGAAGTATATGCTTCATTTTAAATATAGGGATAAAACCCACAGACTTCAACGTGGGACTGAAGGGATTTAGCATTAAAGCCAAGTGTTTTGATGTGAATTCCAGGTTTCTTGTCGTGATAGTTTGGTCTGGATTTTCAGGATGTGCTCCTAGGCTGGCAAAAACACCTGTCTGGGTAAACAGATTAACTCGAAAAGATTGTGTGCATTTCTAAAAAGGCATTTCACACCTTTAAGAAAAGGAAAATAACTTAGCCACAGTTGCAAGTAGGTGAGAAATAATGAGATTCATGGCCAAAAAACTTGGTGGCAGATCATGAAATGGGTTCCTGGTATAATGGCAGTAGGTGTGTGCACATTATCAGTGTGGAAACACGCAAGGACACGGCAAGAGGTAGATGTGGAAACCAGCTCAAAACATGACTGGAAGCTACTTAATCTCGCTTTTTCCTAGAGCTACGACTGCCTTTTTGGTAGTTTTTTTGAGTAAGCTTGAAGCCCTGCTACACAAACACAGGACTGCTCACAGCGACGATGCTCCTCACGTGGCCAGGCTCCAGCTGACTTGTGTGGAAGCAGAGCTTGCCCTTAGTTATCTGAGGTCAGTCAGACTGATATTTTCCTTCAGTTTTCCTGGTGTCTATATTATTTCTCAAATCCTTTTTAAAACTGAAAATGCCATGTCTGTGGGGCAACCGAATGCTGCTCAGGAGCCTCAGCCCGTCAGGGTCTCCCAGGCAGCAGCAAAGGCTGCGCGTGAACTGACCCATTTTTGCTTTTAAACACGGAAACATCTGCCTCGGCACTCGGTTCGGCGGGGAGAGACACCACGCTCCGTCAGCGCCGGGGAAGCCACTCCGGCTACTCAAGCGGCAACTCCATGAATGCAAATCAGGTTGGGATAGCCAATAAAAGAATATTGCATCAATTTATTTCACGTCCATGGACACAGATGGGACTTTATAGCTAGCTGCATTCAAAGAATTTGCATGCAATCGCACAAGTGAAAACCATCTCACCAGCGTGGTGAAGTGGAAGCCCAGCACAGAGCAAACCCCCGAGCGAAAATGGAAGGACTCTGCTTGCCAGGGGGATGGGTGTGCATGAGTCTGCCCAAGTGCTCTGCCTTCCAAGTATTAATCCCTTATTATTGGTCTGGCAGGCTGGAGACATAAGAGAGTATTTCACCGGGTTTTTTCAACACCATCTTTACACATCCTTCGACTCAGAAGTGGGGGTGTACAGGAGGTGTAACTCAGACAGCAGTAGGTTACTACAGCTCCAGACCCCTCTTCGAGCCCAGTCCTGCCCAGCAAGATTGGGAAAAAATTCCCAAACAAGGGACTGAGGCTGCAAATGAGATTGTCCTGCATTTTTACACAAGCAATTCAAGGCCATTTAAGTGCACCCATGTAATGAGCAGACAGCTGAGGCACTCGAAAGCTACCGACTGAATTCCCTGGGTGATATTCACACTGACAGTAGCAAGCAGCAGCCAGCACAGTTCTGGGTCAAATTCAGCAAGACCAAGCAGGAGTCAGGAGGACAGAAGCAGCACCTTAGGCCATGCCTGGGTCCCCTCCAGGCCCCAGGACTCCGCTTTTCCCAGGTGACTGCTCCCCAACTCGACGGCCATCTGAGCTTTCCCCCCCACCAAACACCCACCCCATCGAGGAGAACCGAGGCCTCATGCAGAGCAAACAGGCAGGATAGTTACCAGCAAGGACGGCAACTTACAGCCTGGGAAAAGGGGAAAGGACAGGAGAGAAGCGAAGGCTGGCAGCAGAACCTGCCCACCCCTAAGACATGCTCACAGCTTGCGACGTTTCGGCCGCCGAGTGAGCCCGCAGCTGCTCCCCAGCCCCAAACCCATCATGGAAACACGTGCAAGCTGCATTTCTTGCAAAAAGCCTGAAACACGCAGTGCGAAAAAATGAGGATTCAGCAACAGTGCTTCCGAGAAGCATTCCTCCCCAGGACAGACAGGTCTTTACCTGTTAATCGAACTGACGCTGGGCACCGTGTCGTTGTCGCACACTCGCTCAGCAAGGAGTCTGTCCCTGATCTCCCAGGCAAACATGGTGGGATTTTGGCGTTTGTATTCTGCAATTTTTTCAACGACTTTGGGTGTGGCAACCTTTGGTTTTGATCCTCCAATCACTCCAGGTTTAATACTCCCGGTTTCGTAATACCTGGGACAACATCCAAAACAAAGCTTTAGTTATCACGAATAGACAGAGAACAGGCTTTGAGATTTATAGGGAACATAATTTCAAGGCAACCAAACCCCAGCAAATCCTGAGATACATCTTAACTTTCACATACACATTTTCTGCCTATGTAGTGCTTTACCACCTAATAGCTTAACTTATAGTAATTGGAATTGGGCCTCAGGATACAATATATATTTTTCTGTAATAGCAAGACAAAAGAAACAAGGCAAGATTAAAGGGCATGCCGGGATCCAAAATTAACTGAAAATGTGTGTTATTAATCAGCAGTACTGGCAATAATAGAAACAAATCACACCAAAGACCACTTTTTGCCGTGGACTCTTTTGTAGTAAATTACTGTTTCTACAGAAATTCTCTGTCATTAATATCTATGGCTTGATACCATTTCATAGTGAAATGAAGGCTAAGTATTTTATTTTATTTGCACCTCTGGAATAAATATGCTGGGACAGCTTTTTCCCATGCAATGGTTTTAATATGCATATTATGGTTTTAATAGTTAATATTTTTCATAATGTATTTTTTTAACATTATGGTTTTTGTAGTTTTAACTGTGAATTTCAAGGAAGACAGAGCTGCCCATGTTCTGGAGGGGTCCAGCCACTGTGGGGCTGGTTCCTCTGATCAGCCCTGTTGCCTTTCCTAGGGTGCAGCACCTTCACCCACACCAGCAGCTCTGCTGATGCCACGCCAGGGAAGGCAGGAGGCTGGACCGCTAAACTGACAGAAATCTGCCAGATTTCTTCAGATGTGAATCACAGAAGAGCAACTGCTTTTAGTAGCATTGCAACAATATATCATGGCTGAGACCCCCGGCCCCACAAGTCTGCTTTTAATAAATGAAGCCTCAAACGTACTGCTAAGAGAAGCCGTATCTTATCCATCGAGGGCTGGAACATGGACCCAGAATGAGACAGTGCTTGTCTGTGCTGCGCTGTCAGGGCGCGCAACGCACAAGACACACTTCCCAGCCATGCACTTCTTTCTATCTCGTGAATTTTCTCGTGACCGAATGAAAAATAAACCCTGTGCCAACCTGCAGCAACTGCCCCAACTGCCCTGAGCCAGCACGTCCTCCCCGTGCCGCGCAGACCCCAGCTCGCGCCGCGCTGCGCTCTCGGCAGCTCAGACCTGCCCACTCGGTGCTCCCTGACCGTATTTCCAGCAGGGAGCTCAGAAACAACTCCCAGGTAAGAACGAAAGACTGCTTGTTAATGTATTTTCCATGCAGCTACTTGACATACCCATTATATTAAAAAAAAAAAAAAAATCCCAAATCTTTCTGATGTGAGCAGAACACAAACAGGCTGGCCAGCCGAAGTCTGCCTCACTGTAACACGCAACCGTGTTCATCAAATTTCTGCCAGGCTATCGGTTTTCAGTCTTTCTGCAAGAGCTCCATGTGCAAGGCCTAAAATTCCTTTAAAGAGACTGACACCATGTTGTTTATACATCTTTTCAGATATTCTGGATACAGGTGTGGACTCAGATGGACCAGTCTCCGTGAGACATTTAAGCAATATTAGTAATGGCAAGCGTCAAGTGTCAGAGATGGATTAACCCTCCTGGTGTCCCTGAACGCAGTCTAGAAGTGAGCTTTAGGGCAGGGGGTAAAATTCAGCTCCTCCCACGCTTCCCAAGGCCATGACAAAATGATGGCAAACATGGACCACAAGCCTGCTAAGACCTTGCATCTCTGTCCTCAAAACCTTCGCTGCTGGCACCTCTCCTGAGAGAAGGGTGTAGAAGGAAGCCAGACAACACCATGAATGCTGCCAAACAAAAAGTCACAATTCCCTCAGTTCCAGCCAAAACTATGCATTTTACAAGCATTCCTTAGTGTTTTTCTGCAATGGTGCCTCACCGCACCATCACACGGTGCTGGTGGTGCCGGCGGAGCAGAAGGGCAGGCGCAGCTTGGCAGCCGCGGCCACGCAGACCAGACGGTGCATCTCACGGTGGGAGAGCTGCGATGGCAGCGGCGAGCTCAGCGTGGCACAAAGCCCTGGTGCCCAAACGTCCTGACCACTGCCTGCCCTCCTGGAGCCCTGCCCGGGACACATACGCCAATGGAAAGACTCGTCGTGTGGGAGGGTGCAGGGTTGTGCCCCGGCCCCTTTCCCTGGGCAGCGGGACAGCTCGGTGTGACAGGGACAGCCCTGGCCCAGCGCCACTGACGCCTCCCTCCCCTTCACCCGAGCAATGGACCTGGGTGCAGGCAACGGGCCTGCAGATGCGCCGGCATCCCTGGCGCCCGTCTCCATCTTAAAGGCAGGGACAGTGGCTGCCGGCTTCATGTCGTGCACATCAGCTCCCGGCCTTCCGCTCCCAGCAAGTTGCTGATGCAGGTGAAGAGGGGGGCCCCCCGCAGTCCCCTCCTCCAAGGGGTGAGGGGTTCACCTGCACTGCAACTGCTGCGTACCTGCCTCTGGATGTTTTCTAACTCTGTATCGAGGACTGAAAGAAATCTGATCGTAACATTCCAAATGTAAGGATTTATTTCAAGCATTCCCACTTTTCACACACTTAGACATGAAAAAACACACACACACAGAGCTGCAATTACAGTGACATTTTACCCACTGCAATTATTAGTTATGAAAATAATGAACTATGAAATTCCAATTTATTGTTGACAACTTTAAAGACAAAGCTCTGGAGCCTCTCTTAACTGTACAGGGGAAATATATCTAATGGTAAAGCTATTCAAACTATCAAAAGTAAAACCATCAGGCATCTGCCTGGTAGGTAAATAAATGGCCCCTTCCTTAGCTGTGCATTGCTCGTGATGGGAACTGGTGGCAATTCTGCTGCAGCAAAGAGCATCACCAGCCAATCCACGCCAGCCTGTGCCGACGGCGGATGCAAAGCGATAACCAAGTGAAACTGTCCGTGGTGGGCAGGCAGGTCTCACATACAGCCTGCGGAAAGATCTCCTCTCTAAAATAGTAAAGGTATCACTGTCCTCAAACCTACACCAGCGGGAATGCGTGTAGTTCGCAGGGGAACACATCTCCCTGCAACCAGGCGATCCAACCCAGGGATGCTGAGCGCGACCTAGAATCACTGTGCATGGCTGTGGAGACCGTGTCCACCGGTTAAGGCAAGAGTAGGTAAGCGAGATCCAAAATAACGCCAAGAGCTACAAAACCAGGGGCTGTGACTTTGCCAAGTCAGTCTGGTTCTGGACATTTCAACAGCAACTGAGAGATCGTAAATGCTGCTAATCCAAGCAGATCCTCTGTGTGATACTACAAAAAAAGATCGCCTTGACAGTTTTTGCAGCTATGCTATGTCCGGGAAAGTAAATTCGTTTAAAATTGGAAAAGAAAAAGATGGTAAAAATATAAACACCAGAAGTCTAAACAATTAACTGTGAAGGTTTAGTAAATAGTTCAAGAAATAACTTTTCCAGATTATCAAGAAAAACATATTCTAAGGAAAAAAAAATCCTTAATATAAGTTGCTCAATTCTCTCAGAATACCTGGAGTTCAAAACCATTTTAACACTATAATTTATAAAAATTATGTTTAGATTTGTTCCTAAGATACAAAGAAGCAAGGATGGTATTTTTTACCTGAATCTATGTCAAATTTTAAAATGAAATCAGGGAATTATAAGCATTCAAAGTTCAATTTCCTGTTGCCATAGTGGTTCAAGCAGCTCTAGCCTGAACAGAGTGCTAACTCGCAAAATAGCCAAAATTAATATGGTTAATAGTTACTTATGGTATTCTGTGCTCTAATTAAGAACGTGTTCCAGCACAAGAGTAGAAGAAAGGCATTGAATTAAACAATGGGACAGATTTCAGAATAGTCTACGTGAATGAACACACGGCAATGTTGATGCAATATATAATGAGATTATTTCTAAAAGAGACTCTTTTTCAGAAAGCAAAATGAGTAACTTCCACAACTTCTATTTTTTTTTTCCATTTTACTGAAGGTGGCTCCTGGATTCCTCTACTTGTTCAGAACAGACAGGTGAGGGACATATGCCATATATACAGCAAATACACCCCACACGACAATTTGTTCCTTGCATTAGAATTACCTACAAGAAACTGTGAAAGGGGCAAACCAGATGTGCGAATACTGGCACATTTTTCCCATGTCAGGCATATGAAACCATGAGTGGTCAGGAAACCCCTGTGCTCACTGGACTGATTTCCTGAGGTTTCTACTATTCTCCGATTGTTTGCGGCCTTCAGTTAAGGGTCTGACACTGACACTTTTGACAGACACAGAAGATGCGTTGTCCCCCCTTTACCTGCCAAGTATTTTGCTGACGCAGCCGTGGCTGACGCGGAGCTGCCGGGAGATGTCACACGGTCGGACCCCTTGGTGGGCAAGCTCCACGATCCTTTGGCGAACGACATCTGGGAGGGGGCGGCCGTTCACAAAAACACCCCCCAGCTGATTCACGCCTCCATGTCCTGAAAAACACAGGGAAGGGGGAGAAGGGCAGGAGAAGGAGATCTGTGTGAGAGTTTCGGATGTTTCTGCAAGGCAGAACCCCCAGCCCAGCACTCCCCGGCACTGGGCATCACCCCCCCAGAGCCAGACCAGCCTCCAGCTGCTTTTCCCTGGGACCTGCAGCCCAGAGGTGGCCACGGCCACACTGCCACAACACCACTCATCAGAGGGGAGGACTCTCCTGCAGGAAGGCAAATCGGGCCCCTGGGAGACAATGGCCATGGGAAACTACGCAGCAATGCCCGGGCCACCCTCCTCCCAGAGCCAGTGGCCACTGTTGCCTGACTGCAAACTCCAGGGACAGGCCTGGTGCTGTCCCGTTGAGAAGAGGCTGCTCACGAGCCTCTGCCTGAGAATCGCACTGAAAACAAGGCTGGGTGATCACTCAGCCTACACACTATTTGTGTCTAAGCACAGAACAGGATACCTGAAATTAAATATGTGTTCACTTTGTTGTTTGGGTTTTGTTGTTGTTTGGTTTGTTGGGGTTTTTTTTTCAAATGCCTTGATTTAATCAAGAAAAAAAAAAAGGGATGATTTCTGCTCTTACAATTTACAGCAGTCTTGGTAGATATTATCATCCCACAAATGAAACACAAACATCCAGGCAAGTCCAGTATATTGTTCCTTTTCTAGCAGATTTGCACTGTTCACCTTTAGCAAGGTGAATCATATATCTGGTGCGAAACAGGAACCACTTGGATAAATAGTAGTGAAACTGTGTAAACCTCATGAACGTGTAATAATCCCATGTACTGAGTGAGGAAATATAATTAACCCTCGTGTTGTTAATCATCCAAACCATAGAGGAGTGGAGAAATTGGAAACAAGCAATAGGGGCAGTACAGATTGCCAATTCTGGAACAAAAATAATACAGAAAATCTCTCTATTTGCACACGACTTGAACAGTACTGAATAAGATGACAAGCCAAATGCCTCCGTAGTTTGTTTGTTTGTTTGTTTTTTGTTTGGCGTGGTTTTTTAATATTATATAGAGCTATTTTTATTTAAATCTAGTCATTTCTCCATTGATAAACTGTTGTCAAACTTTGCAAACACCTTCTAAAACTGTCAGGACACATAATGAATCGACACAAAATATGTGATTGCTAAAGCCAAAGCCTGTGACAAGCAGACAAATGTCTGCGCTGCGTTCCTGGCCGCAGACCCCCGGGTACGGACCCCCGGCCATGGGGCTGCCCGGGGATGGTGCTTGTGGCCGCTGTGGGGACAACTTGGTGGCTGAGGCACAAGGAGCGACCCCGCAACGCTGCGGTGAACGAGACCTGGGGCTTCTCATGTATTAGCGGCTTTAATCGTACAAAACCAATACACGGTGCATTCAATATGAACAGAAAGATCCTGCGGTGATGAGAGAAGGGGGGGGGAAGAGAGAAAAAAAAGGAAAGGAAAGGAAAGGAAAGGAAAGGAAAGGAAAGGAAAGGAAAGGAAAGGAAAGGAAAGGAAAGGAAAGGAAAGGAAAGGAAAGGAAAGGAAAGGAAAGGAAAGGAGATAGGAAGGAAGAAAGGAGGAAAGGAGGAAGGAAAGAAAGAAAGAAAGAAGGAAAGAAAGAAGGAAAGAAGGAAAGGAAGGAAAGAAGGAAAGAAGGAAAGAAGGAAGGAAAGAAGGAAAGAAGGAAAGAAGGAAGGAAAGAAGGAAAGCAAGAAGGAAAGGGAGAAAGAGAGAGAAAGAAAAAAAGAGAGAAAGAAAGACAGACATGCGTTTCCTTAGGGCAAGGGTTGATTCGCACCCGAAGCCAGTTCCCAGGACCAGGAGGCCGGCAGATTCCGGGCCTGCCCAGGCCGAGAGCATCCGACCCCGCAGCCGCCGGGGGAACAAAGGCTGGGGCTGCCGCCGTCCCCCCGCCGCGCCAGGGGACCCCTCCCCAAACCTGCCACCGTCTCGGGAAGCGGTTCCGGCGCCGAGCCCGGCTCCCTGCCCGCCCAGGGTCCCTCTCCGCCGGCTGCCGCGCTCCCTGGACTGCTGCGGGCACAAACGGACGCCGGGGGCCCCGTCGGGCCGGGGGGCTGCGGGAGGAGGGGAGAGATATTGCTCTGGCCGCCGGCCCGGTGCGGGGTTGGGGGAGCGAAGCCCGTGTCCCAATCCGCAGCCTGGAGACCCCGCAGGGAGCGGGAACGGGGCGAGACGAGGGGCTCTTTCGGGGGAGGGATCCCTGGCCAGGTAGCCGGTGCGGGGTCCGCGGGCCCTACCAGAAGCCTCGGGCAGCGGCGGGAAGGGAAGCAGTGCGGGAGGAGGACGAGGCGGCCCGAGCGGTCCGGTCCCGAGCAGCCGCCGGTACCGAGCAGCAGCCCCGGCGATCAGGGCCGCCCCGATTGCCCCCGCCCGCCTCGACGCCCATGAGGCCCGGGACGGCGGCGGTCCGGGGCTCTGCCCACGCGGGACGGGGAAGCCGCAGGGCCCGTGGCGGCGGTACAAGGGGCCGAGGTCCCCTCGGGATCGCCCCGTCCCCGGCCGCCGTGCCCTCGGCTGCGCCGCGGGCCCCCCTCCCCGCGCCGGCCGCAGCCTCCGCCGCTGCCCGGTTTCCCCGTTCTCCTCCCCCGCGTTTCACCGGCGTCGTGTCGCCCCCGCCCCGGGGCAGCAGCAAGTCTGGAGATCGTTTGGGGCCGAATGGCCCCGGGGGCTCCCCCTCTGCGGCCGGCGGCCAGACCGAAGGCATCGGGATTTTGGTTTTTGGGATTTTTTTTCCCCTTCTCTTTCGCCCTGAAATTCCTGCGGAAGGTATCGATTTTCCACGGCTGCGAATGATGGGGGGCGTCGTTGGAACCCGCCGCGGCTTCTCCCGCCCGGGGTGCGCAGCCCCCCGCGGGAAGCCCGTCCTCCGTGGGTAACGGGTCCAAGAGCGCCACGTCCCGCTCCCCCTCCGCACATCCCCGCGTCCCGCACCGCCGGCTTTCTGCCCTTAAAGTTCGCCTTTAAAAGACGTGGTTTGATTCAACGATGAGAGAGAAATAAACGCGGGTTTAAAACGCCGCGTTGTCACGGGAAGAAAAGTCCGTTTTCACGGGTGGGCGCGTAGAAGCGCATTACCGACTGCCGCCCCCCGCTTCGGACACCTCCAAAACCGTGTGACGAGCAGAGCGAGGGGGGAGCGGGCAGACAAACAGCGGGAGAAAGGAAGACGAATAGAGGGGTGTTTCCAGTTCTAGCGCTGGATGGTTTCTTTGGATCGTTTATTTTGAAAACAATTTTCTTTTAGCTAAAGGGCTGTGGTGCACCAGGAAATGAGATTAGTTCTACCTTAAATTTCTTCGCAATCTCTCGCCGTAATGCAGCGTTTAACTCACCGTGAGAGAAGATGTCATTTCACATAACACTGTGCTAATGGATAAGTCTTCCCCGACCTCTCAAGCACAACAAATCTGAGTCAAGCCCAGCGCCCACGACCTGTTAACTTAACCAGTTCTGCTGCCCGCTCGTCTTCTGCCGCGCTGCCCGGCGCGGAGCTCGCAAGAACCGTTTTGCCTTTCTTTGATGGTTAGAAAGAAAAAAAAATCTTCCCCCCAGCCCCGCGCCCTTCGTATTTGTTTGCCTTTTATATTTTTCGTTGTTTTTAACTAACGAATATCAAAATGTTGAAATAGAGTGAAATATCGTATAGCAAACTTTTCTGTTCGTCAGAAATACCTGGTGGCTTTCTTCACAGAGATTTATGTGCGGGAAAAAAAATATATACATATACACATATATCTACATACATAAGCGTGCGTGCATATATACAGATAGATATACACATATGGTTAAGTATGTGTGTATATCTACGTGTATATTTAAACACATATTTGCATCGGCTCTTTCTCTACGGGAAAAAACGCGGACAAGCCCGCTACCCCGCAGCATCCCGCCGCCGTCTGTCCATTCGCAAAACCATCCCCGCGGCGCGGCCGCTCTTCCCGAAGGGGCACGAAAGTCCCGGCGGTCGCGGGCGGCCGGCCCGGGCCGGGGGGAGACGCGGCAGAGCAGCCCCGGAACCGGCGGCAGCCCGGGCTGCCGTTTATCCGGACCCCTCGGTGACCCGGAGCGGGCGGGAGGAGCCGGCCCGGAGGCGCCGTCCGCGATCGCGCAGGGCCCGTCGCGGCCGTGTCAGAGAAGTTGAACTATCAGCCTACTTACTATGCATTGCTGCAAACGGGTCGTGCTTACAGTGTATTTCCATCGGAGCGGTCCGGGCCGGGGCGGCCACGCTGAGCTGATCTCGATTCGCCGGCAGCGCTCGGGATTGAGGCTGGGGGAGGAGACCCGAGGAAACAGCCGGAGAATAAAAAAAAAAAAAAAAAAAAAAAAGGGAGGGGGAGGCAAAAAAAGCCCCACGAAGAGTCCCGCCCCGAGCGGGGCTGTGGTATCCGACAGCGGCGGCCGAGCGCGGCGCCGAGCGCCTCTGGCAATGTCCGGTCACTCCTTCGCGGGGGCGAGCAACGGCCGCCCCGGGCTGCGCTCTGCCCACGGCCGCTCCCCGGATGGCGGTTAACCGGCTCCCGGCTCTGGGGCGGTGCTGAGCGCGGAGCGGCGGGTGGCTCGGTCCGGCGGGCCGGAGCCCACCGCCCTCTCCCCGACGGCTCTTTGTGCTGGCGGCGCCGGCGGCTGCGCGGCGACGGCCGGGACGGACGGCAGCGCTGGCGGACGCCCCGTCCGCGGGGCTCGGTCCCGGAGCGGCGGCGCGCTCCGGCTGTGCCGCCCCCCGCCGCGCCGCTCACAGCAACTCGCGGAGCCGGGTGGGGCGGCAGCGAGCGAGGGGAGCGGCGGGGGAAGGTGTGCGAGAGGGCGGGGAGCGGGGCGGGGGCCGGGCTCGCCTCGCCTCGCCGCGGCCCCGCGGGACCGGGCCGCCCCGTCAGCGGCCGCCGTCCGACCTGCGGCGCCGCCGCGGCGCGCCCATCGCCGCCGCCGCCCGCCGGGCCGCGGGGCCGCAGCCGCCCCCTCCCGCCCGCCGCCGGGTGCCGGGGCGCTGCCTGGCTCGGGCCGTGCGCCCGGCGCGCTGCCGGCCCGCGGCGGGCGGCGGGGGTTGTGGCGGGCGGAGGGGGCGGGGGCGGGGGCGGGCCGGCGGGGGCGCGCGGGGCGGGGCGGGGGCGCGCCGGCTGCCGCGGGCACCGCCCCGGGACCGCGCCCGCGATCGCCGGCCCCGCCGCGCCCCGCGTTCCGGCTGCGCGGCCCAGCGCGCCCGCGGAGGAGGCGCGGCGGGCGGCGCTTCAGCACCGCGCGGCTGGACAGCGGCGGCGGCAGCGGGCGGGGCCCGCCCGTCACTCAGCGCCCCGGCCAATCGCAAAAGTTAACTTGCCGGCGCCCGGCATTGGCCGCCGGGCGGTGCCGCTGCCTATTGGCGGGCTCCGGGCCAATGGGGGTGGGGGGCGTGGCCGCACGCCCTCAGAGGGCGGGGCGCGGCCACGCGAGACCGTGGGGGGCGCGCTGGGGAGCGGGGGCCCGGGGCGGGGGATCCCCCACGGCTCGCGGGTCCGGGGACGCGGGTCACCCGCCGGCCCGACCGGGCAGCCGGGGTCCACTGGTCCCCCCGACGTCTGGACAGTGCGTCCCGGGCCGTGGTTCCCCTACGCGAGCGCGGGCAGTGGGTGCGGGCGCGGAGGGGCGCCGGTCGGATCCGGGTCCGTGCCTCCGCCCGCCCGCGCAGTCCACGGTCGCGGAGGGACTCGGCGGCCCCGCGTAGTGCTCGCTATGGGGCGGGAGCCACAGCGTCCACGGCCGACGTGATCCCATTCCAGCCACTGGTTCACGGCGCGGGGCCCAGGCCGGGGCTCGTGGTCGGGCGGGGCCGTCGGGATGGTCCCCGCCGCTGCGCCCGTCCCGCCACGGGTGAGCGTGAGGGCACGGCGGAGCCGAGCCACGTCCCCCGCCCGCGGCCGCGCTGCCCGTCTGCCGCCCCGCAGAGGGGATGGGGCCGCGGGGGCAGCTCTGCTCCCCGCCCCATGGCCTCCCGCCCCGCTGAGCCCGTCACCCGCGCCCTCGGGGCCCTGGCTGCGGCAGGGCCTTGCCGGGACCCCCCTCGGCGGCGGGGCACAGGCGGCCGCTGCAGCCGCCCAGGCGGCGCGGGGCGGGTGAGTTTTCGTTGAACGTGAAACTGCCGGGCGCGGCTGCGGGGCCGGGACGGGGGCGGCGAGGGCCGGTTCCCGCTCAACCCCGCAGCCAAGACCCGCGCCGTCGGGCCGGTCGCCCCACTCCACCGCTTGGCATCTCAGGCCTGGAGAGAGTTTGGGAGGGGGGGCGCAGGGATCGGGGCCACGCCGGCCCACGCGGAAGGGGGAGAGCGGGGGGGCAGGGTCGGCACTTCTCCCTGTCTGGCCTTCATCCCGCCTTCACCCCGCTCCTCCTCCTCTCCAGGACATCGCGGGTGGGGCGCCCCCCGCCCTATACCCCGCAGGGATGCAGCGGCACCGCGGTGCCCGCGGCCGGCGGCGGCGGAGGCCTCGGGGCGCCGAGCTGTGCCCGCCGGCCCGGTGCGGCGCGCCGCCATGAAATGCTTTATCGATTAAACGATTATTCAGGCGATTTAACTAATAAAAGGCCCCATCGATCGCTTCGGAATTGCATTCCGCCACCGAGCCGCCTCCGCGCCCACACTCGCCACCGGTCCCACGGACACGTCGCCGCCACGCTCCCCGCGGGGACATAGGACACGGCTCGCCGCGGCCTCTCGCCGGTACTCGGTCCCGGTCCCTTCGCCCTCCCGGTCACAGCCGTAGGGCCGACGAACACACGGGCAGCACCGGCGGTAGCGCGGGAACCCACCGCCGGACACGGAGGTCTCGGCAGCCCCCGCGCCGCCCCGAAGGCCCCACGGGGAGCCAGCCCCGCCGCCCGCCCCGGTCCCGGAGCGGCTCCTCCGCACCCGACTCTGCCCCACGCCGAGGCCCACGCGTGACGGGCCGCGGCGATGGGTCTCGGCGTCCCCCGCGGCAGCCTGGTCGCCGGGCTCCCCGCGGAGCCCAGCCCGGGTCCTACCTGTGCGGCCGGCCCGGGGGGTCGCGTAGGTTTTCTCCAACTCCATCACGGCTTTTCAGGACTTCGGGAACGGACAGAGAGAAAAGTTTCCACGTCGTGTTGTTATCGCCTTCCTTTTCCTTTTTTTTTTTTTTTTTTTTTTTTGCGTGTCTTTTCTCTTCTTTTTTCGGTTTGTTTTCTCTTTATTTCTCCTTTTCTTTTATTTTCTTTTCCTTTCTTTTTTTCTTTTCTTTTCTTTTCTTCTCTTCTCTTCTCTTTTCTTCTCTTTTCTTCTCTTTTCCTCTCTTTTCCTCTCTTTTCTTCTCTTTTCTTTTTTTCTCTTCTTTTTTCTTTCTTTTTCTTCTTTTCCTTTTTTCTTTCTTTTTTTTTATTTTTTTAGAGGCTCTCGCAGGTTGGAATAATTCAACTCTTCCGCTCCCCGCCGAGCTTTTGCAGCTGATCACTGAGCTGAAACTAAACGTTTTAGGTGGAAAAAAGCCTCTGAAGGAACCGTGAAATGATTAAGAAACTAAAGAGCTCCTCGCCATGTGAGATCATGTCCTGTTCTCTAAAACATCACAAGATGTCCCCAGACGCAGCCAAAACCCAAGAAAACTCTGACATCTGTTGTAGCAGGAATCAAAGTTTGCTCGCAACCAGCCGCCCCCGAGCGCTCCGTCGGCTGCTACAGAGCGGCGGCAGCGGCACCGGCAGCGGCACCGGCAGCGGCACCTGCCCGCTCTGCCTCCGCCAGCCCCAGCCCGTCACCAACTTTTCAGCAGAACCGACTTCCCCTTCCCGAGCTGGGGGGTGACGCCGCAGCCCTGGGGCCGCGCTCCCCGACGGGCCGGGCCGCCGCGGGGGCGGGACGGGGACTCGCCTGCCAGTGCCTGGGGGGCGGCGGAGGGGGGCCCAGCGCCCCGCATCACCCCCGGTCCTGCCCTTCGCCCCTGCGAACAGCCCTTAGGCCGGAGCCGAGCCCGGGGGATCGGGAGCGAGCGGCCCGATGGAGATGGTGTGGGGGTCTGAGCTGCTCTTTCCCGGCCCGGGGGATCCCCTCGGGCTCCCCCGGCACGTCCCGTGTGCACGGCGGCTTCCCGCTGGTACCGAGCCGCGGCTGCAGACCCACGGCCGCGTCCTGCAGGCCTCGGCGACGCGAGTGAGGGCGGGGAGAGGGGAGGGGGCGAATTCACGAGGCCTCGATCGCTCCCGTATTTATTTTTCAGCAGAGGCGACTGGGGAAAAAACAAAACAAAACAAATGGCTCTCCCCTTCCCAAAGGAAAAAATAAACATCAGCGCCGGGGAGTCTCCCGCGAAACCGAGCCCGGAGAAAGGTCCTGCCTGCGGCGCTTTGCCTGCCCTCGCCGACCGGCGCCTGCAGCTGTGGGTTTTCCCTCACCCGCTCCCACCCGAGCGCGGCCTCCGGCGCCGCTGCCCGATCCATCTTCCACGGAACCCTCCCAGACATGTAATCAGTCCTCGGGCGGGGGACGAGAGTGGGTTCTGCTCCCGTGAAACCGGGCTGCCCCACCGGAGCCGCGGCCCGGTGCCGATCGGCCGCGGGCAGAGGAGAAGAGCGGGGGTCTGGCGGGGGCGACCCCCGCTGCCTGCGGCACAGCGGGCAGGGGCCGCTCCTCTCGGGCCGGGTCCTGCCGGGGTCTGGGGACGCGAGGCCGGTAAAGGGGCTCCCAGCCGCCTCTCCCGGCGCAGCCCCTCTCCCCGGACCCTTCTGGGAGTTGACATGGTCGCCACTCTGTTTCCAAAACCTCCCTTTTCCCTCCCACCCATCCCTCCGCTTCGGACGCCGTTGCATCCAAAGATCGGCAGCCCGGCTGCTTCGGACGGCTCTGCAGCTGGGCCGGGGCCGGGCCCACCGGGACCCTGGCCGCCTGGCTCTGTCCCGCCAGCAGCGCGGTTGGAGAGAGGCCGGCTCCTGCCTCTCGTTCTTTTGCTTCCCTTTTCACCAACGTTTATTCGCTCTCATTTGCTTACACAAAAATAACCGGCGGCCAGAGCCTGCTTTCCGCGATGGGAGCCACCGTGCGAACAACCGCCCTGGGATGGTTCTTCCCTGTGGCGCTGCCCTGGGGAGAGGCAGCCCCACATAAACCAGCAAAATGAAGACCAGACCCCCCATCCCTCCAGATGCTCTCCTCGCGTCTCTCGGACATGCCGGCCCACGGCCCCGGCAGCAACGAGGAGCCCGGGAGCGCTTCTATGACAGCGCGCAGGGAAAAGAACGAAAAGCACTTTATTGTCCTAAAACCAGACCGCGGGGCTCCCGCCTTCCCTCCCGCGTCGGCAATGGAGCCCGAGGAGGAGCGTGGGGAGATGGCGAAGGGGCTGCAGCGGGGTCCCGGCCCGGCAGAACGGGCACGGCCCCGAACGGCTGCCAGCGCGGCCGGCGGTACAGGGACGCGCACGGGGCCACCCGCGTGTGCACCGCGGGGTGCGCAGCCCTGCGCGATGTGCGGCCCCGCGGGGTGCGCAGCCCTGAGCGGTGTGCAGCCCTGCGGGATTTACAGCCCGGCGCGACGTGCAACCCCGCGGCATGTGCGGCCCTGTGAGATGTGCACCCGCCGACTCGCCTCCCCGCCTGCGAGCAGGGGGGCCTTGGCCCGGCCCGCAATCCGGCCCGTTGGCCCCGGGGACCGCGGCATCCCGGGGCTGTGCGCGGTCTGGCCCCGCGGCCGCTCCGGCACAGCCCCGGCGCCGCTCGGGCATCCCCGCAAGCGCGTTAACGAAAACAGCGCGGAGGGCTCCGCGGAGGCGGCCTGCTCTGGGGTGCAAAGTTTGGGGTGAGGCCTGCACTGCACCCCGAGGAGCGGGGCTGCGGGACCGCATGCTGCTCGCAGCAGCGGGGCTGCGCTCCGCGGGACAGCGCGGGCGGGAGCCGACCCCCACGGGGCCCCATCCCGCGCCTTTGGTGCGCCGTGACCGGGCAGCCGAGCCCCACGGACCCCCGGAAAAAGCCCCTGCCGTTCCCACGCGGGGAAACGCTTCTGGTGTCAGCGGAGCTGGAAAGAGCCGGGATCCGGCCGCTCCGGTGGGCGCTACTTGGAACGGTCGCTGGAAAACGACTCCCGATGCTCCCAGGAGCAACTTCTGCCGGGGCGCAAAATCGCATCGTGGCTGAAGTCCCCAGGTCAGGGACGCTCGGGAATCTACCGCAAAGCCACGGGTGCCTCTGAGCGTTCCGGACCGTTTTTCAGAGTGCTGCTGAGCTTTCTGTACGCGGCAAGAGGCAGACAAAAATACAGTGAAGAGATGAAACGGTGGCACAGCAGAAACTTGACACTGGTTTAGGAGTTTTCCAAGGACAGTTGTCACTGCCTCCATTCCCTGCAGCAATGAGAACACCATAAACCCGGCCTAAACTGTTGTCCTTTTATCTCTGACGCACAACGGTAGGAAGTGAAAGAATAACCCCCATCCCACAACACTCACACACGTACTGTAAACCCAGGAACTGTTCAAGGGTTGTGGCGAATCATTCTGCAGCCAAAACACCTGGAAGTGCCAGAGCCAAGTGTTGGCATCGCCTTGCTTCCTCGGGTGCCAGCCTGCCCTGCTCCTCAGGCAGCCTCCTTTCCCTGAGGCGTGGTTAATCGTGATTTCAGGGCAGCAGAGAAGCAAAGGGTTACACAGAGTACCCAAAGCCACATGCCACCTCTAAAGTTACTTGTGTTTTCTCCGATTTCTGTAAAATATAACAATACCAAACGTGGAGGAGGAGAAGCCCTGCTCGAAATTATGATGTGCCCTTCAGTCTAGGCAGGATTAGATGGTGAGAGATTCGCTCTTTCAGAAATAGCCACTACTTCTCTGAAGTGCCAGCCTCTTTTTCCTCTGATGCCTATAATTTTATATTCAAAATATGGGAAATCTAGAGGTGATCATGGCCTGGTATGTTTCCAGAGATAAAACTGAATTCTGAGAGGGGTATGCTAATTAGACTGAAGTAATTTTAAAGGTGTTAGATGAGCAGTCCTGTAAAGTTGAGAGCACTTGGGTAGCATAATCTGCTATCCTCAGTGATCTTTAGAGAGCTATCCATGGGAAGCCATCAGGAAATGAGGCTTCAAAGAAGAGAGCGTGGAGAAGGGGCCTCCCATCAGCAGCGGCATTTGCTCCGGTGGTCCATGTGGAAGGAGTGCTCTGTGTCCCCCAGGTGATGATCCAGCAACTGGAGATTAATCAGGAGAGATGTCAACAAACTTAACAGTGCCCCATTTCCCAATCTGGTTGGTCTAGCGAGGGGGCAGAGCTGAGGTGGCGCAGCTGACAAAACCGGTGGGTTTATTTTTGAGAGCATGAGATGCGGGCAGGAAATGCCGAGAGACTTCTCTTTTTCAGTCAATATGCATTATTGCTTTTGCTCTCCCCTCACGTACCACTCGCTGCTGTCTCACGAGTGCTGCCAGTTGTACCCGGAGCTGAGCAGCACGCTGGTGCCCTTGCAAGTGTCTCAGCAGAGAGAGCTGCTGCTGCCCGGCAGCAGTGAGCATCACCACAGGGTGAAACGCCTTTCTGAAAGAGCTGCCCAGAGCTTCACTGTCCCGCACCCTGACGGCTGATCCTCGCCACCCCTTTTTGTGCCTTCGGACCTTTTTTTCTTCAGCCCACAACCATACAATGAGTAGAGCCTGTGTTTTTGGAGATAAATTTGTGCCGAAGCAGAAGACCAATCTAGTTTATCAAAGCAATGAATAGCCTACACCCTGCTTGTACTTATTTTATCAGTCTGGTGTGGAAGGGTTCAGGGCCACAGTGAACGCTTCAGTCCCCTCTTTCAGTCACTTTCGCTGATCTTGAGTGTGGTTATTTTGATAGTTAAAAAGACATGGTTTTAAAAGCCAACTTTGCAGAACTTTCTGCCTGGTGACACGCTTACATGCACAGCTGAAAGTGAGCCAGCATCTGAGGGAGGCCAAGCTATACCAGATGCTGGCTTCTGCCTCTTCCTGAGTGCTCTGTGAGAAACCCCACCGTATCCTCTGAGATTACTGCAGTGACGTGGTAGCATGAGGGCCCAGCCTCCTGGGAGCACAGCATGGCTGGGCTGCAGAGCGCGGGCTTCCCCGGCCCTGCACCACAGCTCTCTGTTCAGCCCCACAGAAGAGCTGACGCAAGGTGCTGCCGGCAGCAGAGCTGGTGTCCTACATCCCGCAAGGCATCTCTGCAGCTCCTAGGGAAGGCAAAGTGCTCATTTTGATGCAGCAGCAGAGGTGGGATGAGTGCTGCTTTCGAGACCAGAATGCAGAGCAAAGAGATGCCCAAGGGCCATGGTGTCTGGGAGTGCAGAGCAGCCCCTGCCTTGCCAAGGCAGCTGCAGGCTGGCCGGGGGAATGTGGGAGAAGGGAAAGGCTGCTGAGCCCTTTGGCACACAGGAGACCCAGCAGCGTGCCTGGGGACCACATCAGTCTGAGCAGAGCACAGAGCAGGAACCACATCTTGGCAGCTGCAGGTCAGGGTGTGGTGAAAAAGCACCCTCGAGGTCTAGCCCTTGTCACTGAGCTTGGACTTTAACAGTGTCCCTGGGCATCTGGCAGATGAGAAGCCCTGAGGGGCAGGTTGTAACCTAACTTCTGCGTTAAGCTTGAAGAACAGCTTGCTTAGTCATAAACAGTGCTTCTCTCTCTCTGACTGCAGCCTCCCATGGATGCTCTGAAAAGAGGGGCCCATGTTGGCTATGCTGCACAGTAACGAAACAAAGGAGGAGGATTTCTTCATCAGAGTTTTAGCTGAAAAGTGATCGACTCAACTACACAATGCCTTCTTTTCCAGTCTCTCTCAAGAAAGTCAAAGACAAAAATTTAAACCCAAGTTCATTCTGTGCTGTAACTTTTGTGTTTGCTGCTATTAAAACGCTGGAAAGGGTCAAATTGATTCCTTTGCTTTGAGAATTGCTGGAAGAAGAGGTAGATTGGAAGACAGGAAGTTAAATCACTGAATAGTTGCTTCCAACAATTGCCAGGGAAGAGGAAAATACAGTTGCTTAAGCGAGCCTTTGCTAGACATAAGTGTCCAGAAAATGCAAGGAGAAGACAGGAGGTTAAGAAATCTGAGACTTTCTCAAGGCTGAAAAGGAGACATACCCAGGATATTAACTGTTACCTTTCCTAGATTAAGTTCCATGTTAATAAACTGATTCTATCCTATTGATTGAAAAGAAAAAAATACGGTGAGTCACAGCCTCCAAATGTAATTAATTAGCTCTAATGAAATAAATGGCCAAGATCAGAAACTGGTCAGCATTTAAAGTCCAGCTCTGTCCAGGATCTCTCTAGATCAGGTGTTTAATACCTGCAGAAACACAGTTCAATATGTTCCTGCTCCTCCTTGGCTAACTGGTTGATCGTTAAGTAAATGCATCTCTCAATCGACATGCTGCCACATACGAAAATAGGTGCTGCTGTAAATCCCAGCTGCCAAAGGATTTTTCATCTTAACATACTTTGCTTTTAACCAGCCTAAGAGATTTCAAATGTTCCCTGGAATATTTATTAGATGCATCACAGCATCTAGCAGGTGTTTTAACTGCCACCTTTCAATGGCTTGCAGAAAGGTTTGCTTCCATACTTTTAGGAGCCATGCCAGTAGATGCAAGAACATTTAAATACACATTTTATCATGCTAATCGCCAGACCCTTTGAGCAAGCCCCATGCTGTTACAACCCAGGAAGTTTTTCATTCACTGTTGCCCTGGGTAAAACCCTGGTTAGACACATGGGTGCTGGTGGTCTGGGCAGTGCAGGGTGGGATGCACAGCCTGGGGTACTGGGCTTGTCTCTTAAATGGGCTGCTGGGACCAGGGCCTGGGGAAAGCAAAGGACGTGCCACAGCAATTTGCCAGATTTTCCTGACTGCAGAACACCACCCAGAGTAAATCAGATGCTCCCCCCACTACTGTGGACAAGTAGATGACCTTTTGACAGAAGAGGCTGAAGTTCTGTAGTTGTTGGGTTTTTTTAATCTCTTCTAATATCTGCACCCGAAAGCACTTCCCAAGGTCCCTACATGGCAGAACAGGTTTGCTTGCAGCAGGTCTGCCTTTCACACAGTGTATGTCATGGCCATGCGGGTCCAGGAACCAGCCACAGCCAAAAGGCAGGTTTGGCATCTTCTTCCACCATCCCCTCTGCACCATAGCTGTCCCTGGGGAGCTGAATCAACTGAAGACAAACCATTTATAACAATCCCGGAGCAGCCTGTGCAATAACTCCCGTAACGGGCCCGTGCTGCGGTGCACAAACACGGATGCTGCAGGCAGGGGACATGGGGACATGCAGCTGGGGAGGGTCTGGGGACAGTGGTGCAGGGTCACCTGTGCCATGCAGGGCTGTGCAGAGAGCTCATGGGGCAGCACCTACAGCCGCCCTTGCTTGGATACCAGGAAGGAGCAAATGATATTGGCTGGGCCTGTGTGGAGGTCGTATGTTTTGGCTGTGATGCTCAATATGGTAATTACGTCTCTTGCCATCTCTGCTCTCGTGCTATTGTTTTGCTGCTCAGGGTTTCCATCAGCAGGGTCCTGGCAGGATGCAGCTGGAATGGTCTCTGATAGACTGGAGATGACCCAGTGGGATGGGCCCTGAGAACCATACCATCACCCAGGCCACCCCAGGGTGGTCAGCCAGCACACGGTTTGGTCAGACAAGCCAAAACCCGTCCTGCAATGCTGCCTCTGCTCAGCACGGATGCTTTTCTAGAGACCTTTTCTTCTGTTTTGCCTTCTGCCAGGGTTCTCACTGGCTGCTCCAGCCCACCCTCCTCCCCACTCGTGTCCACCCGTCCGTGCTCCGCTGCTGCCGCTCACCTGCTGCCTGCGCTGCTGCCCAGCACGGCGCTGGGTGGCACCACCACAAACAGCAGACTAAGGAAAATGTCTGTTGCCCAACAAGTAAAAAAAATAAAAACAAGAAAGAAAAGATTCACCACATCTGTACTTTGTCAGTCATTTTACTCTCGAAGGTCTGGAAGGCTTATCGCCTTTTTATTTCAAGAATCAGCTCCTCTCCTTCTGCTCTCCCTGCACCCAAGCCATTAGCCTCATAGTAACTTATACACCAGCATAAAATAGAATAGAACATTTCTTCCACCTGGAAATGCTCCCGGGCAGTGTTTCAAACCATCAGCCCTTGAAAAATGCTGCAAGAGGCAGCAGCAGCCTCCAGCCTCACAGTGTGAGCAAACCCGCTTGGCCCCGGCACCGCTCGTCCTTCCACCTCTGCTGCTGGCAGAGTTGGGTGCTTCCGTTGTCCTGCGGGACGGAAAGTCGCTGCTCCCCGATGCTGCGTGGGTCGGTGCAGCTCAGGCGGGATCATCCCAGAGCGGCTGCGGGAGGATGCTCCGTGCGGGATGCAGGGACCTCGAACTGCCACAGCCGTGTACAGCGACAGGTCAGGGTGCTTTCAGTCCTTGCCTTCCTTTGAGAACAATTAACACACAAGGTTGTAGGTTTTTCCACTCCTTCGGTATTTTTAGTGTAATTTCTTTTTCTTTATTTGCATTCACTCTAATTCTGCAGGGTAGGGGCTATGTTTAGAGCAGGTGACAGAGCACTGTGCTCTTTATCACACAGTGAATTGTAGTTAACTGGAGATCTTAAAAACAATACAGAAATCTATTTCATTAACTCCAGATACTGCTTACCTCCAATTACACAGCTGTATGAAAATTACTAAGTGTGAAATATAAAAAGGTTGTCTTGTAATTGAAACCTTTTTTTAGTTAAATTTTGAAATCAATAAGAAGAAAATTAAAAAAGAGAAGTGTGATAACACTTAGCCTGTTTGCTCAATATATAGCTATAACTACCATGAAAAGCCATTTACCTTGTGATATGTTCTGCAGGAAAGAAAACTGAAGAATTTCCTTGCTTGCTTTAAAATACAGTATTTCAGCCAAGCGCCAGATCGGGCAACACGTGTGAGCAGAAACACAGGATGCCTCACCAAAAGGACAAAACCGGGGTGAGCGCAGCTGGTGGGCAGCGCTGCTCCATCATCTCACAGTACACGGGGCCTGGACCTGGGGGGAAGAGCCGCAGCCTGCGCTGGCACCGGCTGCTGTCCCGGGGCAGCACCAGCCCTGCGGCACCGTGCTGCCCGCTCAGCTGCTCGAACAGGAAGAAAAGGCTCATTTTCCACTGAAATCTACCCTCTCTCTTTTCTGGGGTTGGAGACCCTAGCGGATTGTCGGTGGGGCTGTGGCTCCGGGGTGCAGCGGTGCCGGTGAGCTGAGCCCTCCTGCTCGGATGGGACGTGCTCCTGTCACTGGGGCTCACAGCAGCCTCGGCAGGACGGAGACTGCAAAGACTAACCCTTGTATCTGGCATCACTAAAGCAGAACAAAACATTCTTTAGGGGAATTTCCTCACTGCTTTTACAGCTCTGCTCTGATATTTACTTCTCTCATTAATGCTGCTATTTTAGTTTTGTCTCTATTTCTTGCCCCATACGACATGCATTATTTTGAAGACAGCAACCAATTTCAGGAGGGGGTGGGGGTCAGAAGTTTTGCGGCAAAGCACACCAGACATTGTTAACCCCTTTTTTCTGCAGACACAGTGCCAGCTGCCCAGCTGGGAGACCTTTCTGGAAACTCAAGGTGTAACAGTGACCTTGCTCCTAGGCAGGGCTGCCTTTCTCTGTTCCCCTCCTTAGCTTCAGGATCAGAGGAACCATCCCGGCCCACAGTCCAACCTCCCCCATGGCACAAAGCAGCTGGAACTTGCCACCATTGTGAAGGAAGATGCCACCAGCTCTTTTCACACTTTAAGGGAAAGTCTGTGCAAGCCTGAGAAGGGAACTATACCAGTACTGGATGGACAGTCAGGGAAATTTATAGGGAAAAGAAAGGACTCTATCTGAAAAATAGAAAGGCTTTGACATGGAAGAGATGGTTCACATATGCCCCCATCCTAGATGGTCATTTGGGTTGGAGGGCAGGGCAAAATGTGCCCTAAGACCTGCCAGATCTGCAAAAAGACCCCAACATGAATCTGTGTGATGAGCAAGACAAAGATCTGTGGGAACTCTCCACTGCTGTTGGCTCACTCTGCTCTTCCAAGTTTTGACACACTTTTTGCTAAAATCTCCACCACTTGGCTCGTGTGACGCTCACCGGGCTGTCAGCTCTCCTTGGAAAAAGCAATACATTTAGTATCTGCGAAACTGCTACTAGAGGTAGCTCCTGAGCATGCAAAGCTAACAGCAGAAAAGAAGGCTTCATACTAAAAGCAAATGCTTCTTATTGTGCTAAATATGTTACAGTTCTGTGGCTGGTGACCTGGCAGTTTTGACTGCTGGGGGTTCTCTTACCAACTCATCCACAGGAGCGGCACTTACACGCAGCAAATGTTTCAACGACTGTCATGGCCGGAGACTTGCGGAGGGAGCACCGGCATCCTGAACGATGCCATGAGCACAACCCGCCCGCGCCTCTCTTCACCGCTCCACCGAGAGGATGGCACCACCAGCACCGTCAGGAGGAGAGGACACGTCACCCACCCACCCACTCTCACTGCCTCGCCAGCAAGAAAATTACATGCTCCAGACAGAACATGAGCAGGACAACTTCTTGCCACCCCAAACCTTCCTCAAACCACACTCACTAACCAGCAAATGTTTTTACCAGAACTACAGGTCTCAACCGCAACCTAGCTCTCCGGTGCACCAGCTACACAAGCTTCACCACTAAAGACACTTACATACAGGCTCCTATTCCTACTCCCAGTATTATTATTTAAAAAAACAAACAAAAAAAACCCCAAACAAACAAACAAACAAACCCAAACCCAAACCAAACCAATACTACTAGTGGGCTTACTCCATCTGTATCTGGGTGTTTTAAGAAGTGGTCATGGTGAGATAGCAGACCTGCAATGCAGGTTCTTGTTCTGTCTAGGTAAGCTGCCTGGATCTCATACTAGTTAATTACATCAACACAGTGAATCCTACCTTGCAGCTGGATGAAATTCAGTTTAACAACTTCATTTGCTCTGGTTCAATACTGATGTTTTAAAATATAAATTCTAGCTGCAAACTACAGTCTTTAATCCAGCCTTCAGAACACGGGCCTGAAATTCTAAAACCACACAAGAAGCGTTTTTCTACTTGCTATATTTGCTATCTGAATATTGCAAATGATTTTAAAAGCAGAGTTGTACATCAGATATCATTTGAAGTAATGAGTATATTTTTCTAATCTTCCCAATGCCAACCTAACAACCCATTTCCAACATCATGCATAATAATTAATTTGTTTTCAGTATAGTAATAAGATTAACAACTTCACATTTACACGGGGTACTGAGTTATGTTCAAATAAAATAAGTTCTAATGAGAAAAATTGGAAGTGGCAGCAAATCAATGTTCCACTCAGCAATCCAGGTTTATGTGTGTTTGTCTATCTTTTCTGCATGTATTTTTGTCAAGATTCCACTGTAAACAAGATAATTTCTTTCGTGTTGGGTTAGCCTGGGTAAATATGTTTAATGAACAACAAATACATCACAAACATTGAAATAAATCTAAATACCTCAGAAAACACCCTGGAAACTATAGGGTGCTTCAACAGATACAGTATACTAAATATGAGAGCACAATGCATGAACTCGCTGCACAGAGAAAGCTGACATTAGGCACAGCTTGATTTCCAAAAAATTTACAAATGCTGTATTTTAAAAGACCCACCCCTATCACATGCATGTATCAAAGATGCTTCTTCATGACAATAACACTGGAAATTTTGCCCATTTTAAGAAAAATATTGAAGCACTGGCAGAAACCACTGAATTCTAACTAAACAAGAAAAAGATTAGAGAGATTTCTAGTTCATTCTAGAAATGGATATTCACAGAAGAGGCAGTGCTAAAACATAGTGCAGTGACTGAACCTAAACCTCCAGGATTTATCCTAACAGTCTGTTTTCTAGGACTCGCACTTAAGCCCGTGCCTCTCAAACAGCACAGTAACAAGGTGACTGACGTTATTTCTGTAAAACATGTGAATGAGTGATTTTACTGGAGCATTTATGTACGAGCACTTACAGCATCCACCTCTCTTCCTGCTAACAGGGAACTCAATTCCTGAGGACCAGCAGGTCCCACCACATTTCACAGAGCGGGGAGCAGCACACAGCCTGGTTGGAAGGCACCTGTAAATCTGAACACAAAAAAACCCTCTCTTACTAGGAAAAACCCCCAGATCTTCCCGGGGCAGGATGCTCATGGAAAGCGAAGACACTGTATTCACCACCACCCAGCAGGGCATATTTCCACACCACGAGCACAGAGATAACTCTGATGAGGAGCGACTGAGGGACCTGGGGGGTTCAGCCTGGAGAACAGGAGCTGAGGGGAGACCTTCTGATCTCTGAACTGCCTGAAAGGAGCTTGGAGCCAGGGGGGTCGGGCTCTGCTCCCAAGGAACAAGCGCCAGGACCAGAGGAAACGGCCTCAAGTTGCGCCAGGGGAGGTTGAGGTTGGATCTGAGGAACAATTTCTTCCCCAAAGGGCTGTCGGGCATTGGAACAGGCTGCCCAGGGCAGTGGTGGAGTCACCATCCCTGGAGGGGTTTAAAAGGTGCATAGATGATGTTCTTAGGGACATGGGTTAGTGTTTAGTGCTAAAGTTGGGTTATGGTTGGACTCGATGGTCTGGAGAGTCTCTTCCAACTGAAATGATTCTATGAGCATATGATTCTATGATAGTTGCTGCATCTCCTCGTCCCAGGCAGGAGCAGGTCAGGGAGAGTGGCTGGGTGTCTCTGGTGGTATCTGCAGCCAGCTGCAGGGGAACGTGTCCTCTGCCACCCACAGTCAAGACCTAAATCCTGGGACCTGTAGACGGGCAGGTCCTGCACATGAAGGACTGAATCCACCACTGTGTGCTCCATCAGCACAAACTGCATTCTCCATCTCCCTGCCAGCATGGGTCCCCACGCCCAGGCAGGTCTGTCCCCTGCCCTGATGGCACAGTGGTGACCTCCCAGCTCCTCACACTGCAGACACCTCTCCTGTCCTCCTGCTGTTCCTGGGGCCATGCTGGTATTTGCCAAAGCTCTGCACATGTTACTCTGTGGAGTGGATCCAGTTGGGGAGGTGGGCAGGGGGTCCAGTGAATGACCCCAGACTCGGGAGGTCTCTGCATGCCTGATGTCCAGCACAGAGGAGGCAGAGATGGGAGCTCTTCACCCAGCTCCTGCGCCAGGAGCTGCAGCCATGCAGCTTTCCCGAACACCAGCAGCTGCTCGGGCACTGTGGGGAGCTGCAAGGAGCGGAGCATCACAGCAAGGCACACCAGGGACACTGGCTGCCAGAAATGTCTCCTGGCCTTGCTGCACAGGTGAGCAGGGTAACAAGGTATGAACAGTGGGTCAGATTTCCAGAATACGCCTTTTGCGGCACACTGTCCTGCCATGACTGTGGTCTTGGCCTGCTGGGTGAGCCAAGAGGGAAAGGATGCATCACAGAATCACAGAATCACAGAATGTGAGGGATTGGAAGGGACCTCGAAAGCTCATCCAGTCCAATCCCCCCGCCGGAGCAGGAACACCCAGATGAGGTTACACAGGAAGGTGTCCAGGCGGGTTTGAATGTCTGCAGAGAAGGAGACCCCACAACCTCCCTGGGCAGCCTGGTCCAGTGTTCCGTCACCCTCACCGGGAAGAAGTTTCTTCTCAAATTTAAGTGGAACCTTTTGTGTTCCAGTTTGAACTCATTACCCCTTGTCTTACCATTGGTTGTCACCGAGAAGAGCCTGGCTCCATCCTCGTGACACTCGCCCTGTGTCACAGCCCACGTGTCCCCTTGGGACATCTGCTTTACTGCAGGAAATGGTGCTTGGGGTCCCTGTGTCTGCTGCCCTTCCACTGGCTGCAGAAAGCCTATGTCTGCCGGCTGTGCCAAGGAACATCACACGGCTGCAGGAGCTGCCGAGGATGAGGATGGGGATGAGGATGAAGATGAGGATGAGGATGAGGGTGAGGATGAGGATAAGGATGATGACGCGGATGAGCACGAGGATGAGGATGAGGATGAGGATGAGAACAAGGACGAGGATGAGGATAAGGATGATGACAAGGACGAGCACGAAGACGAGGATGAGCATGAGGATGAGGATAAGGATGATGACAAGGACAAGCACGAGGACGAGGATGAGCATGAAGATGAGGATAAGGATGATGACAAGGATGAGGATGAGGATGAGGATGAGGATGAGGATGAGGATGAGGATGGCTTGGTGGGGCAGGGTCTGAGGGCACTGTGCAAGGGGCACCGTGGCTGGGCCAGTCCCAGCATTGCCAGCAAGGCCCCAAGACCAGCCTGGCCCCAACTGCTGGCTGGAGAATGGTGAAAATGAAGCAACTATTAATAGCTTGTTTGTATAGTTTCCGGTATACACACGTTTCCTTGCCTAATTATAGGTGATTCAAGCTTCACTGACTAACTAAGCACGGCCGTCACTTCCCATAAGATCTTCAGTTGCTTACACCTTCACCAGATTATAAGTGTTCCGGTTGAAGTTTTCCACACCACGTATATGACTCAGGCTATGGTTTGTTTTGGGGTTTCTTTTTGTGTGTGTGTGTGTGTGTGCGTGTGTTCATTTTCTGGAAGAGCTCTGATAAAAAGTAATTATTTCTCAAGAAAATAACAATTGTTTCTGTAGTCCTACCACAACTTTTTTTCCAAAAGTATGTTGCTTTGGAGCACTACTTTGACCAGTTTTCACCACGAGAACATCACACTTTTGCAGAGGGGTACTCCTCAGGGTTATACATCTATGTTTCCCTGTGGAAAGCCATATATGTGTGAGGACACCGTAAATTGCTGATTCCCAGATGTGATCAGCAGAGATTAGGTAACTGGCTGCTCAAACACTCAATTTCCACCTACATTGAGCAGCATCTTGTCTTCCTTCCTGTCCCTGGACCAGCCACGTGTTAGTTTCATAAGGTCAGTGAGTGGTCTGCTTCAGCCTGGTCTGAACCAGGCGGCCTGGGAAAGTGGTCCCTTCTGCCTCAGCTTTGTCCTCCTACAGAAAAAGGGGAGTTTCAGCAGGTCAACAGAATTTGAGTTCTTTCCTAAATGCCAGTACTTGACATCAAGACCGTCACATTCTGTATACAAAGTGTAGCCCGTCTGCCCATTGACAAGCAGCCAGTCTGTCTCTCCTGCACAGGAAAGACCATGCTGAAGATATTTTCAGAGACATTTTTTGTCTACTAAATGCAGGGGATTTGACTAAACAGGCCCACTGTTTGTTTCCTCCAGCTGCCCCTAGAGACAACCCCTCTCTGTCACCTTGCTCCAGCACTGCCATATGAAACCCTCTACTTGAGCTGTTCTGGACCATCCTGCTCCCAGCAACATGCAACACCTGGACAGGCTTGGTGGCCCTGAAGAGATGAATGATTTGAGCTAATTGCATTGTCGAAATAAGGAGCAGCTCAACAGGACGTTCAACAGCATGTTGAGCTAGGTATCTACTACTTACTTCACTGATGGAATTAGCTAAACTTGTGATGTTTAAAATAGTTCTACACACATCACCATGACCACAATGTTCTCGTGCTGGCAGATGTGTTTACCACCCCCTTTCCCCAGCTTGGGGCGGCTGCAGCCCTGAGCCTCCCGACACGTCCCTGCAGCGCAGCAGCCACCACAGTGACTCCCATTGCCCTGGCGAAGGGCAGAGCTGTGCCTGCCCTGCCACATGCCGCCCTCAGCAACCACCTGCTTTGCCTGGGCTTAATATGTCCCGTTTGCCTCCACAGGAGACATGGTGTTCGCTCCTGCAGTGTCCCTGGGGATGTGCCTCTACAGCAGAGACAAAACACCCCGACGCTGCCACAGCTGGACACCACACAGAGCTGCTCTCACATGGACATCTCACCCCACAGAGAGCTTCTCCACACCCAGCAAACATGATTGCATCCCAGCTTTTCCCATTCATAATGGACACAGATACTGCAAATCCACAGGTCAAGGACCATGCCCAAGTGTTGGAGCCGGGCAGTGCCACCACGAGCCATGCGTGTCCCTCCGGCCGCTCTGCAGGGACCACAGCAGCTCTCCTGCAGGGTTGTCTCTGCAGCAGAAGGCAGGAGGAAAGCAGCAGGGATGGGGCTGGCTGGACATTGTTAACAACACAATTCCTGCTCCATTTGTCCTCCTGAAATGAAAAGTGAAGAAAGAGGCAGTGGGCTGTGAGGTGGCCTGGCAGTTAAAGTTTCTGCATCTGTACTGGCAGCTTTTGGCTCTAGCACTGCCCCGGTGTCACATCTGTGTACAGCACTGCTGAGGCTACTTGTGGTTTGTCTTACCTCCTCGCTGGCCATGCTGGCTGTGTTACCCCTATTTGCTGTTCACTTCGTGCAAGACACCTGGGGTCTGGCGCTGTCAACAGCCAGCTGCTCCTGAACACCATTCAAATCAAAAGTCATGTCCCAAATGCCCAAGGGAATGGTGGCTGAGCTCTGCAGGGTGCTCAGGGGTCAGAGCTGCAGGGCCATCTCATGGCACGGCTCCATTCTCTGTCTTTAGACCCTGCACACAGGGAAAGCAGATCTGTGAGTCTGCAGAGCATGTCTAGAGATTGACACAACCTGGTGATACTGACCCCAGCAGCTCCTGGTGCTGGTCTGCAGCTCGGAGACCAGCGCAGCATGGTCCGGGGTTTCCCTGGGTCCTGGTGAACCTCGCTGCAGCAGCTCATCTCTGTGTGCTGTGTTGCACTGGGCTCAGGCTGGTCTGTCCAGGTGGTCCTGCATGAGCTGCTTTTGCCCCTGTGGCTGCAGAGCAGACAGAGCACCCCAGGCTATTAAATACTGAACGTCTGCAGGAACCGGCATGAGGGCAACCTGACAGCTAGCTCTGCCTTCCCTAATCCTGCATCATCTCCTCTGGCCTGCCCATCCTCAGTGCGAGATGAGCGGTTCTCTGTCTGGAGCTTCTTCCCATGAACAAGCACCATGGAGGCCACCAAGAAGTAAAGACAGTGTAGAAACAGGTTCTGGAATGGCATGGAGTGGGACGGCCAGCTTACTGCCCTGGCCTGGTGCGGGTGTGTGTCCCTCCCGGCTGCTGCCTGATGAGACCTGGCTGTCCTGGAGGCCCTGGCTTGGAGCCCCGACATCACCACCAGCCCCCACATCACCACCAGCCCCCACATCACCACCAGCTCTTCACTGCCAGCTCCTTGCAGAGGCTGCAGTGTGCACTGAGGGGTGGGAGGGCTAGACCTGGTCCATCCTTTCACAGCCACACCTCCTGGGGGGCTGATGTGGGGCATGGAAAAGAGAAGAGGGGTTCACCTTGCTGCAGAGGCAGCTATGGGGTAAGCTGGAAAACCTGCTGGGTTTAACTGGAAATCCTCCTGCACAGGTGGAAGGTAAGCTGGACTGCAAGAGGTCAACCTGCATCTGTTTGGAGCATGCGCTAGAGGATGCCTTCTCTCTGGGACTTGTCTGTGTAGGTGGATCAATGGTAATTTTCCCAGTTTTGTGACAGAACAGGTAAAATCTCCACTGATGCTGTTTCCAGAGTGAGAGCAGGGTGAACAATCGCAAGGATGAATCTCTGGTAGAGCCAGAGATTGCTTGGTAAATCACATGAGAGCGAGCAACGATGCTTATGATACATCCAGAGTCACCCTGGGACGGGCAGCGTAGACTCTGGGGCAGGCAGGGAAGGGGAGAGCGGGTGGAGGGTCTCCCATGGCGACACCGCGCTGGCATGTCCTGTGTTGGGAGGCGAGGGCAGCCCAGCAGTCGCAGGGGTGCCGGGTCAGTCCTGCCCTTCCCTGCTCAGAGACAGGAGTGCAGGGCGAGACACACAGGTTGGAAGGGCTGGAAACCTTGTGGGCACAGGCTGCAAAGGGCATTTTGGTTACCGAGGGCGTTGTTAGCACTGTCCGTGCCTTCCTGGGAGGAGGAATTGGGCAGAGACGGCAGCAGACACATTTAGAGCACAACTCAGGATCTGGAGCAGATGCCAGATAAACCTGAACTGGAAACAAGATGTACAGTTCTGAACAGCGAGGGCACTCACAGCCGGGGTGGTTGACTGAGTAGTGCTGGAAAACTTCAAAGGAAGACAGATTTTGCTGTGTGTTACATTTTCTTCCCCAAATGGGGTGTTTTCATCAATTGCTATGAGAGCTACCAGGAAATCGTTTTACAGGAGCTGCATAGCCTGCATTGTCTGGGTCACAGGTCCTGCTCAGTGCAATTCTTCCCACGTTTTTAAATACCAAAACGGGCAGCATTCAAGGACCAGCCCGTTCCCCCAACAAAGGCTGCGGTCCTGGCGCTTCCCAGGTTTTCTGTGCTGGCCTCCCCCTATCAGCTGCTCGTCTTGCAGCAGGGAGGCAAACTTCACAGAGCTCCTGGAAATCCTGTTCCTGCAAGCATTAAAAATGTCATCGGCCTAGACAGAAAGTCTCCGGGAAAAGCAATGTCAGATGAGACCAAAATCTTGGTGGTAAAACAAATGGTCAGGAATATCACACCAGTGTCTTTGCAAACAAGAGTATTTACCAGCCCATCACCTCAAGCTAAAGTCATTGCTGCTTCTGATCGCCTTTCGCTCAAACCCTCCTAGTAAGGGGAGAGACATGGACCACGTCTTCAGCTGACACGGACTGACTCTACTCCAGATCTGTGCTAATACCCTTGTTAAAACATATGGTCTGACACACACTTAAAGCTAACAAGAAAATAAAAGCCCAGAGTTCAATTTAGTATGTAATTACACTTGCAAAATAAGAAGGAAAAACAAGCTTGCATTAAGCATTGATGTACACATTTTTTTCAAGCACAAGTGACATGTGACATTGCGGATTTGCCCTGTGAGATGTCAGAGTTTAATGAAGTAGGAGAAATCCTGCAGAGAGTAGCACAGGACTTAGATTTCTCCTTATGAGGATTAGCTTCATACCCCTGTTCGGGAAAACAAACATTTTCTTCAGTAAATGGAAGTTGCCCACTAGCGGGGGATTGCCTCTCACAGTCACTGCATGGATTACTTTCTCCTCTGCTGGCCTCCTCATGATGATTAAGCACGTATTTGTATTTGAATGCACAGCCCTGTTGGTAACAAGGCCCTGAGGTCCTTGCAATGATAGCCCACTTCAGGCAGAAGGTCCAGCGTGTCTGCCCTTCTCAGGCAAAACAATTCATGCTCACATTTTCATCTTTTTCTGGAGCTAGTGAAGAGCTGCAGCATTGTGGAGTGCACCGGAGGGAAACCCGTGGTTGTGCAGCAGATCACTACAGCTCACGCCAGTGGCAAACGGCTGCCTTGCCCGTTGCTTCCTGGACCAAACGTGCAAAGCTGATCTTGCCACAGCCTCGGAGCATTGCTGAAGCCATTGTGGAAACTACTTGGCTTTGGTTCATCTCCCAAAAGAGACTCATTCAGCTATTTCATATCAGATTGTCTTCAGCAGTAGAGTCGAGGGACTGCACACAGATTATTCTCCTCTGCTCCCAACACTCTGAGGACAGATGCCACCAGAGGCACAGCAGCTGCTCAAAGGGCTCAGTGGCTGGACGCAGACTGGTGCACCCCATGGACTGGACAGGAGTTATCCGGCCAAATTCCCAGTCACCGTGTTTCCCAGCCAGACTGATGCTCAGGCAGGGAGCTGAGCAGAGGGGTAGGAAGAGAGACACATTCAGTCTGGGGGAAAAGATGGCTTTCTTGGGGCAGCACCTCTTTCCTTGGAAGTCCCTGCTCAACACGTCAGAATCTCCTACAGAAAGAGGAAAGGGATCCATCACCTTCAAAACAAATGGATGACCCGTGGTAGGTGGTATACACTTGCGAGATGTGAACAGCTCAGGCTGAGGGTGCTTGTCCCACTGCACAAACGACAGTGGCGGACGTTCTTCTGGCCATGACAGATTTTGCGCAGGGGCTGCAGAGTCCAGAGCCCGTGGGCGCAGGTTCCTGCGCCAGCCACGCGGCTGGCCCGCTGCACGCCCCGTCAGCAGCCACTGGGCTGCAAAGGTGGGAAATTAAAAGCATAATAAATGACCACTTCGTAGAACAGTGTTGAAACTCTTCTAGCGTTGTATTGTGTCTCTGGCTTGAATCACTCTTTCTAAATTTTGAGTTGCTCTTTTTCTAATCTCACTCCTGTCTCCAGGAGTAAGCTCTGTGCTGAAAACCAAGCCCAAGTGACATCATATTCATTCATGCTAGTGAATTTTTATTAAGAATGTAATCAATTAGCAATTTCTCCAATAACTAACAGAACTAACAAAGCCTATAACTTTTTTCATAGATCTCTGTCTGCCTCATTCACCCCAATAAAGCCAGTTTTCTTCATCTTCTCTTCTGGCTTTCTGTGCAATCTCCTCTTCCTTTCCATTCCTATGTCCCCAGCATTTACCATTTCGCAGCTCCTGTTTCCCCAGCATCCTCTGACAGCACTCCAAACCCATCCTCACCCCCTCTAGCCAGCCCTGAGCAAGAGACGACTTGTGGTCTGGCTGTTCTAAACCACGACCAAGCCAGGACGCCACACAGACCCTTGCTGAGCCAGTTCTGGAGCCATCTGACCAGTGAGGACACGGGTCTGCCTCTCTCTTCTCCACATAGATGTTGTTTTTAATGAAAAGCCTGTGATCTCAATTACTCTTGAGTCCCTCACCACTCTGGTGTGTTTGACTGGAGCTGGTGGCCAGCACAGCACCAGCCTCTGGGAGGGCAGAGAGCAGGACAGGGAAGAGGAGCAAACAATGACTTATTTTTCAGGGAGATCCAGCTAAAAATAGTGCATGGGCTGTTTTCTGCTATACATAGAGAGAAGTCAGGCCCTTGGCCTCCCACCTGATTTCACTGCAAACTGGAATCCTGGCTGAGCTGCTGGCTCCTCCTGTAAACCTGTGGACCCTTGTGGACTCTTGACATACAGTCAGTAACAGGTAACAAAGGAAGTCCTCCTGATGGAAGAACTGCGGTAACGATTTACGGCTTCTTTTTCTCTACAATCAGGTAAAAGCAATGTCAGGGGAGTCACCCCGGTGGCATATCAAAATTTTGACATGAGAAAAGGAAGGGAACAAGGAAGTCAGGCAGGCAGAGCAGAAGTGGGACATCAGGCACATGGTGAGGGAGAAGTGGATGCACCACAGTGCACAGTGAAGTCCAAAGTCCTGCATTCAGGAATTTGTGTGGGCCCATGTGAAAACAAATTGATGAACAAATCTCTCCTGTCTGGGGGTTTACTGAAAAAGAGGCGAAGCACAGTGAGCAGTGGCTCCAGGAGGCAGGTCTGCACGACCTTAAAAGCTCTTTGGACAAACTCTAAGAAATCCAGCAGGAAGTCTGAACATCCTCTTGCTCTAAACCTCTGCCTCCAGGGTCACAGGACGATTTAGGCTAGAAGAGTCCTCTGGGAGTCTCTAGTCCAGCCCTTACAGAGGGTCAGCTCTGAGACCCAAGCAGCATGTTCAGGGCTGTATCCAGCCTGGTCTTGGAAGCTCCCAACAACGGAGTCTGCACGCTCCCTTATATGATTTTGCACCAATATTGGCTTTTGTCACAGCACAGGTCCCTGAGCTGGGGCTGGCAGCAGAGCATAGAGCAGCTGACTTGCCTACAAGCAGGTCACTTGCAAGAGCTCCTCTTTATGTATTTGTGATCAAAAACCCCCCAAATCAAACAATTTCAAGCCTTAGGTGGATCCTTTCTCATGTCCTTCCTCTTCTTTCTCCATGTACATTATGTTTAGGCACATTAAGTCTCCCATAAGGGTCTGCCATTCTTAGAGGGTAATTACCATAGAATAACAAACTTGTAAACTCTGAGCAGATTTGATTTGGAACATGTTGATACATTTGGCACCAGAAACAGGGTCAGTGACTATATTCCCTCTATGCATCTGGTACTTGTTGTTCACTTTCTTCTACCGTGCCAGGAACACAGGTGCTAAAAATTGAACACTATTGCTCTGGATTTATGAGTCCATATTGCATTCAGTGCACAACGTCTTAAACTTAGCTTTCACCTTTCAGTAGTGCTACTAAGTAGAATTATTACTTTTTAAGGTTGTGTCTTTTCCATGTAGCCCCCCAAAAGGAAAGAAATCTTCCAAACAGATCCATGCATAGGCAAAGAATGAAACAGAGAATTTAATCATAATGCTGGTGCATGGCTTTCAGACTGACATCTGTACATTAAGAATATGTAAAAATACCAATTTCATGCTCTGACAACTTATTCTGCATTGATGGGGGATAATGCCATGGGAATGCCAAATGTCAAAGCATTACAGAAAGAAAAGCATTCACACGCTGCCTCCTGGGCCATCACTGGTGGCTCCTTAAGGGAAATTTTCGAGAAAAAGGAGACAAACAGAGACTGGGAACTGCCAAAGGAAAATGTAAATCATGAAGTCAGAGCTAAAAAACTATTGGCAGTGCAGCATCAAGTCTTTGAGCACAGTGTCTTTTCTGGCTCTGAATTGTCCTTCCACCTCTGACAAAAAGAGGAAACTCGCACGTGTTCATTTCAGAAGCTGTAGATAAGCCCAAGATGGTTTTCTACAGAGGACTTGCACATTTCTGCCGTCCATAACGTTTTTTAAATAATGTGCTTTTGGAAATGGCGAATGAAGAGGGCAACCTCTTCCCCTGAGCCCAGGGGCCCCGGAGCGGGGGCAGCAGAAGCGCTGTTCTCCCGCCTCGCCGGGTCCCGCTCTCCCCCACGGGCACAGCCGCGCGGGGGCAGCGCCGGGCGGGGCGGCAGGACCGGCTTTCCCGGGGCTGCGGGGCTGCGCGGAGCCGCCGCGGCCGGTGCGGCGCAGCCTGCGGGGAGCGGGCGCCGACCGGGGGCACCGGCCCCGCACCGCCCCGGGCACCGACCGGGGGCACCGCCCCCGCACGGCTCCGGGCACCGGCCCCGCAGGCCCGAGGGGCTGCAGCAGCCCCGCTTTTCGGCCGCCCGTGTCCGAGCTCGGTGCTCGGCCGGGCCGGGCTCTGCGGTGCCGGTCGTGCGGCACCTCCCGAGCAGAGGGGGTCCCACTGTGTCCCTCGGGGCTTCAGCTCTGCATCGGGGGAGGGATGTTGGGGTTTTTGCCCTGAAAACGCTTAGGATTCTTACTTGCTGGAACTGAGAGAGAGGCAGAATACCGTTGCAATTATTTTGCTCATTTAGTGAGAAAATTAGGATTATTTGGACAGGAAATACTTTCTCTGACAAGGGTCAGCGTGTTGTGAAAGCCGTTCTGACCTCCAGAAACCAATCCCCACGCTGCAGGACACTCACTGGCAGCACTCGAATCTGGAGCCTGGGCACTTACCTGCCCTGCCAGAGAGGGCAGGTGGGCACAAACGACGCGCTTCGGTCATGCCACCGCACAGCATCCCTGGTGTCACCTGCGGCCCTGTCACAATCCACAGATAAACCGCACCGCTATCCCTACGCAGCTCTGCCTTTCCCCTCTCTTCTCCGCCTCCCTCTGCTCCCCAACTGCTTCCTGTTCCCTGCGGCTCTCCCAGGTTCCCGGCTGCGGGTGCCTCTGGTCCTTCGCCCCATTTCACTCTGGCTTCTCCCCACTGACAGCCCTTGCGGCTTCTTCCCAACCTCACGAAGTCCCTCCCCTCGCTCAGCTTGTGTCCCACACCCCCCACATGCTCTCCTGGTCCTCCACTGACTAGCGCAGCTGAAACTGTAATTAACAAGCTATGAAGCACTGTAGAGCTATAGCTCTAAGGAGCTAAATAATTACACTCCCTTCTCCCACTGCTCAGTTTGAAGTGGTAAAGTGGAGCACTGGGAAGAGGAGGAGCAGATCAGGTGGGGGGTGGGAATTTAATTAACTTTGGAAGTGCTCCTGTCCCTGCCGCCCTGGGCTGAGGATGATGATGGGCTGCAGATCAGGAGGTTGTGCAGGTCCAAACGCAGTGTGGCGAAAAATGTCCCTTGGCCTGTGTCCAGACTCAGTGGCGCTGGAAGCCGTGCACAGCTCCCATGCCCTTGTGAAGGTGTCCTGAGTGGGACCATGACAAAGCAGGCCACCGAGCACCCCGAGGTCTGCCAGGGCTCAGCACCTACGATTTTCATGCCTTTCAGTGCAAATTGTTTTGAAAGTGCTGTTCCCGTGACCTGGGCAATGCAGGTTTCTGATGCTGAAATGGGCGATGAAATGGGAAAATGACAACAGTAATGGCAGGTATCTGCTACCTCTTCCCTGTCCTGGCTGAGCTGTTCTCCTCCCACGTTTCCCTCCCCTGCCCTGCCTCTCCTACCTCCTTGCTCAGCATCTCCTGAGCCATTTCGACCCTCCTGCAGCTGCAGCCCATCAGGTTTTGTGCAAGGCCAGTGCGGATGGTGCCACTTGCCCCTGCCCAGCACACTGAGGCAGGTCCACATTTGAACTTCAAGGAGGAGGAGAGGTTCATCATCTCAAAGTTTATGTATTTTACTAGATCAAGACAGATGAAAATGGAGCTCCCAGGCCCAGACGCCCAACATAAAAATTGCTACCCGTTGCAGCTGCTGGATGAAAACAGCACAATTGTCAGGAAACAGCCTAGGCTGGGTCATAGACAACTTCCCTCAGCACAGGTACCCAGAAACAAGTACAACCACCTCACCCAGTGGGGCCAGGTAAAAATAGCATTTGTCGAGATTGGAAAATTAAGCCTGTGCACATTTAATCAGCCTTCAGTCACATTCTCAGTCTTCCAGACTGGAAGAAACATCATAAAGTCTTTGACGTGGCCAAGGGTCCTGTGACTTTCTTCAGTGATGCTCATGGACAGGGCAGGGACGTGGCCAAGGGTCCTGTGACTTTCTTCAGTGATGCTCATGGACAGGGCAGGTCCTCCCAGCTATACGTTCTCACAGGAATGCCAGGCGAAGGGCAGCTCTTGGAGGCCATTTCCTGACATCTAGCAAAGTTAAAAGCAACAGAAACCAGCATCCTGACAGGGGCACCTTATTGATGAGTAACACTGTTGAGACTAATTCTGGATTCCTTCATGCTGCTTCCTACAGCGCTCAGAAACATGCTTTGGAAAGAAGCAAAGGAAAATCGGCGTTTTTCTTGGCCAGGTCCTTTCTGACAGCTCTCCACCCGGTGGCAAAGGCCTCCAGGCTTGCCCAGTGCTCCGAGGAGCTGGAGACCTCTGGAGAGCAAGCAGCCAGGCTTGCACAAAGGCTGCGAACAATGCTGCACATTCTTGGGTGCCACCTGCTGGCATTTGGACTGTAAATTGCCAGTTTATATATCTGGAAAATTTCCCTCTACTTTTTTCTTTCTTAAGCACATAAGGCTTGTGGTGGTAGAACGATGGTCTCCACCAGGATCCTGCCATCTGTGAGACTCAGGGGAGCTGGAGCGTGCCCGTGCAGCTGGCAATGCTGCGGAGTCTCCCTGTCCGCAGCCCACAGAGCTCCCCACGGATGCTGTTGTGCCTGTTTGCTCTGGCGGGGTCTGTGCAGCCCCTGGGTCACTCCCTGAAGAGCGGGCAAGCGGGGAGGGGACAGCGCCACCGGGATCCAGGACAGCACCCTTGGGATGCTTCTCTCCCTGCACAGACAGACTTCTGGGGAGAGCTGGGCAAACCACAGCGGGAAGGTGGCACCGTGGCAGTCACAGCACCGTCACCCACTCCTGCGGGGAACCCACTGGCTGGAGGTCCATGTGGAGGATGCCCATGCTGTGCTGCCCAGACCGTGCAGCCTGGTCTGCGCTGCCCTGACCTGGCAAGAGATGCCTTGAGCAGCCGGCTGCCGTGTCAGAGAGGAAGGAGACAGGGCTGTTTTCAGTCCCACCGCCCTCTGCATCTTTGGAGCCCTGTCCTGGGCTGCAGGAAGGTGCCTCTCTGAACACCTTAGAAAGCTGCAAGCTGTGGAGGGAGAGGGAACGTTCTGCAGGGAGTGCAGCGGGACACAACCGTGCGTGTCTCAGCTCCAGCAACGAGGTGCGAAGCGGGTGCCACCCCCTCATCTCCTGGCCAAGTATGAGCATCAGGACCTGAAGTTCTGTGCTCAGGTCCTCTCCTCTTATGAGCAAGTTGCTGGCACACCAAAGATAGGCTGTTCGGGGAAGGAGATGAACAGTTTGGACCGGCTTCAGGCACATGGCAGGTGGAGTTTATCATTCCTCCTGAGAAACAGCACTCAGAAGCAAAGACAGCAGCAGGACCCAATTAGCTTGAGAGAGAAAGAGTGCAAGGGTGGAATCGCCAGTGCCTGAGGATCACACCTAACGCCCATTGCATTTAATGCAGGCAACTCTGCGTCTCTGCAGCTGCAAGGTACCCCGTAGCACATCTGAAATGGAGCTGTGGCATTTCCATGCTTGGGATGGATGGACTTGGACAATGTCACCTAAAAGCTCTTATAAGGGCTGTTTCTTCAAGGGAAGACAAACAAGAAGAAGGCAAACATGTGGCCTTGCTTTTCCTATGCCATATGAAATCTAGAAATTCAGTGTCACACCTAACCCTCTATGCTTCAGTGCTCTCCTAAAGCCATGACTGCTTTCAAGTCGAGCTCAGTAAAAGCCGTTCTGGCTCCTGATCAGCTCGTCTGCACACAGAATTGGCTGGACTAGAGAAGCTGGAGGAGCTGGAGAAGACATGCAGCTCCCACTGGGTGAGGATCACAGTGAACGCTTTTGGCACAGATCTGCTAGAAAGGTTTGTGCTGGTTTATTCGGACCCATCCACACCCAGAATCACAGAATCGCAGAATGTTAGGGATGGGAAGGGACCTCAAAACATCATCCAGTCCAATCCCCCTGCAAGAGCAGGAACACCTAGATCAGGTTACACAGGAAGGCGTCCAGGCGGGACACCAGAGCAATACAAACCATACTAAGGCCTCCCTCCAAGCGTCCATCACCAGGTAGTCCCATACACACACATACTGCCCAGACTGGGCTCGTTGCTGGTAGTGAGGACGGGAAGCGGCCGCTGTCGGGCTGCAGAGGCGGCTGCCAGCCCTGCCATGTCCCCAGGGCCGTGGCCGCAGGAGGACACGAGTCCGTGGGGAGAGGCGACCGGTGCGGGGCGCGTCAGGGGGAGCCACTGAATTCCACAATGGCGCCACCGAAAACAAACTTTCTTTCAAGGTCGACTTTGGCAAGAATGAGTTCTTGCAAGCATAAAATACCCCTGTAGTCAGTGCTAAACCCAAATCCTCTAATCCTTCTGCTGCTTATTCTAGACATACAGAATTTTGTTTCCTGGAAATGCTCTGATGAAAGGTCCCTGACCTGAGGTCTTTCTCTGAACATGCACTTTACACCATTTCAGCAGCTGCCCCGGGGGGCTGGCAGGGCAGGGCCAGTGCCCACCCCAAACTGCAGCAGCAGCTGGGGGCACCGGGCAGCCCTGGACCCCTCCCTGGGGACAGGGACAGGCCATGGCGGGGACAAGGACCGCCCATGGTGAGGACAGGGACAGGCCAAGGCAGGGACAGGGACAGGGACAAGCCAAGGCTGGGCCGTGGTGCCAGCCTGAGAGCGGGGGTAAGGATCAGCCAGGGCAGGAACCAGGGTGAGACACAGCCCCAGGTCAATACCTTCCATTGGTGTCCTCAGGGCCCTGAGAGTTGTACAATATTTTGCAACTCCAGCTCATCCTTTAATCAGATTAACAGCAAATGTTTTACAGCAATTAATTATCTAGTACACTTGAGAAGGTTTTGTAATAGCCAGAGGCAGCAAAAAGTTTTTGTTTCGAAAAGTATCATGATTAGATCAGGGAAAAGTACCTGTTGCAAGTATCGGTTGTCACAGCTGTGTTTCTGACTCTGGCCAGGGGCTACTTGCTCTCTGCTAGAAGATAAAACCTTCATATAATACTTGTGGGTCATTTTTTTGTCACTTCTTTCTTGACCCAAGGCCTTGAGGATCAGAGAATCAGATCATTTTTACCTTGTGCAGGCCAAGACGTACACGCCTGTGCTGACATTCCCAGAGGCAAAATGCAGGTTGTAATTACATGCCAGTAATGCTGAAAATAGAGTACTAGCAGTGCATTAAGGAAACCCCCGAAGTCTGACAGGCCTACAAAAAATGAAATGAAAAATGAAAGCTCTGCGCTCAGCGGGCGCAGCAGCGCACACGTGTCTGCAGAAGGAGCCGAGGAGCAGGTGAGATGGGAAGCGGGTTGGATGGGGAGAGGAGTGGGGTGGGGAGCGGAGTGGGATGGGGAGCGGGTGGGATGGGGAGAGGGGTGGGACCCATCCCGCTGCTGTGCGACCCCGCTGCTGCTGCAGCTCGTCAGGCATGATGCGCAGATAGAAGCAGCAGCGCACTGTGCAGGCTCTATCATGAGCTTGTTTAGCAGTATTAAATGGGACACGTAACTGTTTTCCTGTGCGAGGGGCTCTCCATGCTGCATGCACGCCAGTCTCAGGGACGGCCAGAGGAGCTGGACCCGGGGCTATGGGGGCCAAGGGCGCTGGTGCAGCACTGAGAGCAATGTGCTGTGTCCCTGTGCCGTGGGTACACGCCAGCGAGGGAAGTCGCTACCAAACATAGAGCTGTGTGGGCCAGCAAGTAGGGCGGGAGGCTCAGGAGCCCAGTGCCAGAGGCCGGTACAGGAGAGACTGGAGCAGAAGAGCTCACGGGACACAGCAGCCTGACCCGCTCAGTGCACAGTCTGTGTGCGGCGCTGGGGACACCAGGGCAGCCACAGCAACCGCACAGGCTGGCGAAAGCTGCTGCACAGTATACATATGTGCATACGTATGCATGCACACATGCATATGTGCATGATTTTCACCAAGGGACAGCATCTGAAGCAGGCAGAGAGGGGAAGCAGACGAGGCCACCAGTGCTGCCTGTGTGTGCACATGCTGTTGTTCCCGTCCCCGCTGATCTGTGTGGCCGCTGCGTGCACATCTGTGTCTCCATGCTCTGCATGTGCGTCTCTGCTTGTGTGCCCACTGCAGACGCACTCAGCCTCATCCTGGCTGCTCCGGGGACCTGGCGTGGCAGCAGCCTCTCCTCTGCGGGGTTCGGCATGGCTCCTTCCCTGCTTGGCTGTTGGCTCTTCCCTGGAGCCAGTGCTTTCCCCAGCTTTCCACGTTGTGCTTTTCCAGTGACTGGTGACTGACCACTGGTGAGTTGTCCCTGCCGCTCTCTGGGGTCTCCGTGTCCAACCTGTGCCCACATTGTCCAAAGACTTTGTTGTCACCCGTTCCCAAGCGCAGCAAGAGACACTGGCTCACGAGCTCAGCACAGTCCAACACCACGAGCTGGGCCAGTGCCAGTGCCCATGATGGTGACAATGGTGCTGCTGGGTCGCCGAGCAGAAACCAACCCCTTCAGCATCGCACCAAGCGAAGAAGAGCAGCAGGTCTTGATAAAACCACTGAGATTTCCATGGAAGTAAGTTCCACCAAGAGCTGTAAGCTGAGAATTACATATCATAATGACAAAATGTTTGAAAACTAAATTTGCACAGAGGTTTGCTTTCAAGAAAAAAGAAAAAATATAGTTACTTGGAAGTCTGTGGTGCATTAAAGAATTAGCTGTTGTTTAAGTAAAAACTGCTTGCTCTTCCTATCGTTGTGAGCATTTGAACTAGAAATCGAAACACACCAAAAAGAAATCACATTAAAATTACCAGCATGCTAGAGGTGGGTTCTAGGGCATCACTGAGAACCTCTCTCAATCAGTTGGGTTTGGTTTCTAAAACATACTTTTACACAAAGGAAATTTTTCCATCAGATGTTGACTTTTGCTCTTTTATATGCTTTTATTTATAGTCATTTTTATTCATTTTCAGTTAGCTGCATGGGAAAATCTTCGAACTGCTGCCATCAGAGCAGCAGGTAAAGCAGTCAGACGCACAAATTGAGCTTAGAGAATGCTGAACAAAACGATACCCAAACCCACTTACAGGTGAAAAATATGAAGCGGGGTTTAACTGAACATTCTAGTTTCAGACAAATCCCCATGCAATTGCATATACTTGAAAATCTGCAACGCTTGTTGTGTCCTCTGGGGTGGAAGAAGTTCATTCTAAAATTCAAAGACAGTAAAACAAGAAAAGTGACTACTTGCTCTGCTTGCTAGACCAGAGTAAAAACTCCTGTATTAGCTAGTCAGGAAAGAGGCAGCTGGTTCACTACAATCCCAGTAAGAAAGGCACTAAGACTCTGTAAAGTATTGCTGAAAATTCTATTTGTTACAGCTAGCACCATAAAGAGAGGACAGCATTGCTAATACTGGGTCCCTTCGGTGCGGGGACCCGCAAGCCATCCAGCACCAAACAGGCTTCCAACCAGCACGCCCAGCAAGTCCCGTCTGGGGAAGGGCTGCCCACTTCGGGCTTTTGGCTGTTACAGGGGTTTTTTAGAAGAAAACAGCCTTAGCCATCATTTGTGCCACCAGACAGGAGTTTTTCATGAGAGCTCCTGGCTGTACCCCTGGACACGGGCACATGCTGCACTCGCCAGGACCGAGCGGGAGCTGCCACGGGCTCCTCTGCGCCGTCCCCTGTGGGACCCTGCGGCCCAGGGACGTGCCCAGCACCGCTCAGCCCTGGCCAGCCCGGCCCGGCTGCCACAGGTGCTCAGCAGCTCTGCCAAACCCAACACTGACCCAGAGCGACCCTTCTCTGAGCTGCTCTGCAACAACACCCGCCGATCCCTCTGCCTTCTCCAAAGCAGTCACTGGTTGGGATTGAAAAATCTGTTTAAACGGTTTATATCTGCCTGGTAGTTCAGACAAGAGGCTCAGATTTTCCAGGCCGTTCCCCAAACCTCACAACATGTTTGTTCCCAGTCTCCGTCACATCCTTGGCAATCCTCAGCAAGTTCTTCTGATGGTTCACCATTATGTCCAAGTCCACTTCTCTGAGGGCAACTCACCTTGGAGCTGCCCAGGCTCTTTGCACCCAAGTGACCAGTTCTTCCTCCGCTGGCTCTGTGCCAGGCAGCCGTGTGCGAGGGCAATTCCTTCCCTTGGCTGGTCTGCAAAGACACCACAGCTTCTTCACCAGCTCTTACCGCCGCACCTGGCACGGCACAGGCACAAGCGCTTTGCTCCCCTCACCGCGGAGCTGCAGCCCCACGGTCCTGCTCACGGAGCCGCAGGACAGAGGACACGGACACTGGGGCGGAGGTGGGGACACCAGTGTGACCGCGGTGCTCCCCGGCAGGAGCTACGGGAAGCGGGGTGAGCTGTGTGCGCCGCGGTGACAGCCCCGCACCCGCGGCTCGCTGCGGGCCGGGCACAGCCCCGCACCGGGAGCAGGGACACGGGGACCCCCGCAGCCCGGGCAGCGCCACGCACCCGAACACGGGACCTTCTCCCCAGCGCCGCAACATCCAGCCCGGAGTCCCCTCCCGGGCCAGGCCCCGAGGCTGCAGCCGCGGCGGCGCTGCCCAGCAGGCCCGGCCGGCGCTGTCCCGGCGGACCGGCATCGCCCGCTGTCCGTGAGCAGCCCGGCAGCAGCGGGGACCCGCGGGGCGCTGACCGCCGGCAGACCGCGGGACGCCGGGCTCGGCGGCTCGGGGAGCGACCAGCGCCCGGCTCTGCCGCTTGCAGCTCCGGCCCGCGGCACGACGGGACCCGGGCCGGCACGACGGGACCCGGGCCGGCAGCACCGCACCAGCCCGGGCCCGCAGCCCCAGCCGCGCGGAGCCGGGACGGGTGGCGGCTCCGGCCCCGCCCCGCTGCGGCCCCGCCCCCCGCCTCGCGCTAAGCCCCGCCCCCTACCGGCCTCCGCGAGACTCTGGACAGCCGGGCCCCGCCCCGCGCACCGCCAGGGGGCGTGGCGAGCCGCCAGGGGGCGTGGCAAGCCGCCCCGCGCCTGCGTGATGGCAGGGCCGCCGTGGGCCGGGGCCGGAAGCACGAGGCCGGTGGGGCGGGGCGCGTGCGCCGCCACTTCCTGCTCGGCGTGTCCCGGCGCGGCCGGCAGTGAGTACGTGACGGCGCCGGCACCGGGCCCGGCCCGACCCCCGGCCCGACCCCCGCGCCCCCGCTCCCGCCGCCAGGGCCGCCTGTCGCCTCCTCGCCCCGGCGGGCGCCGCTCGCTGCCGGCCCGGCGCGTCCCCCGGCTCTTCCGGCCGCCCCGACCCCCTCCGCCTCCCCTGACCGCCGCTCCGCTGCAGCCCCGCGCTGCCGTAGGCCCCGCCCGTGCGGTGCGGCCTGCCCCGGCCGCCCGGCCTGTCTGCCGCGTCCCGGGGCCTCCCCCTCGGAGCGGCGCGGCGGTTCCCGCAGCGCCGGCCGGGCCAGCGCGGCAGCCTGGGGCTCCGGGCATTGGAACAGACGAGCGAGCCCCATGTCCGTGTGTGTCTGCGCTGCCGCGGGCCCGGCGGGCTCAGCTCCGGCCGTGCGGACCTTGAGCCGCCGTCCCTGCTCTCGCCGCTGCTCAGACACTCGGGACCTGCGTTGTGCTCAGATCACCGGGTTAAATTCAGTCGTGATCTAAGAAAAAGCAAAGCTATTAATTTGAGTTAGAATTAAACATGCTTCCAAAATTGCTATAGGGAAAAAGCTTCCAAAAGGCTTGAAGTAAACTTTGAATGTTTTGTTATTTTCCAGGGTTTGGGTGTGGAAGATAGATTCCCGAGATCTCCTGAAGGTATAGCCTGTCACTAGAAAAACATTTCCCTCTTCTCCAAAGCTTTCCTTCTCTCCTTTACACTTATTTGCACCATGTTTAAACAAAGTACAGAAAAAAAACATTGTCAAACACACAGTAAGTCAACACGAGAAAAAATTTTACATCTTGGCATTGAGCAACACAAGTTATCCTTGGAAGAAATATGTGACAAAATTTAGCCAAAAATAACTAATAGCTAATGTCACCGTTAGATCAGCTTTATGGTGCTGTCTGCCTTTTTTCTTGGCTTCTTAAAATTGAGACAACAGGTGCAGAACGTGTTATACTTGTCAGGGTCTACTTTGTGGAAGCCAAGGGGGCTGCATTGGAATTGACCTCGTGGCATTTTTACATGTGTCCCTGTGAGGACATTTCTGCTCCAGATTGAGCACACAGGTGTGTGGAGCGACTCAGGTCTCTTAGAGCTGCACGTCCCACCTTGGCTGGGGCAGGAAAACTCTGACCCACTGTGAGTGCAGCTCGGTTATCCTCGTAAGCCAAAATAAGATCCGTGTTATGTTTGGTACAGAAAGACAATACGGGTGAAGAAAAAAACTGTCTCCTGACACTGACCTGTGATAATAACCGTATATCGTTGGTGTTTTTTTAAAAAAATCTGTTCAGATTTGACATTTGCATACCTTCATAGGGCTGCAAGAAGAACAACAATGTGATTTTCATTTTGGTACTGTGCTTCATAACAATAGTTTTGATTGCTTATCTCTGCCAAAAAAAGATCATGCAACTTCCAATGAAGGGTACACAAGCAGTTACAGGAGCTGACATGAAAGATTTCATTAAACTGCAGTGGAATATTTAAGTTCTCTATCAGTTTCATGTTGGTTGTACCTGTGCAGTATCTTAACAGCCTGAAGTATGGGGCAGTTCATGTATCACCAATATGACCAAACAGAAAACTGAGAAGTGGTCTACTGGTGTCTCCTGCCATTCTGATGTCTGAGCCACTCTTTTGATAGATATTTGTGGTTTTAGGAAGTTGCTGGTAATTTCCTCAGAAGACCTTTCTTTTCCATTTTATTGTTGCTCCTATCTGTAACAGAGTCTGAGAGTGGCGTTACGTTTTGTCTTTACCTCCTAAATCAGCAAAGAGCATGTTTGTTGCTGTATTTTCAATGCAGCCCTTGTCATAAAGTGTTAGATTTGACATTACTGCAAAGATCAAGCAGAGAGCAAGAAAAAGAAGGAAATATTTGGGATTCCCTGATGACTTGTGGTGGGAATAGTACAGTTATTGGAAAAGTCATATTTGCAAAGGATGAAAAAGTAATCTTTTTTGCAAACCGTTTTTTTGTTTGACTTTTAAGAAAAAGCAGAATGCACATTTCAAATGGCAAGAGTGAGGCAGAAGAAGGTTATTGTTTGAGCTCTGGAAGATTTTAGGAGTTGAAAAAGTAAGAGCAGCAGAAGTAATGAAGTGAAGTAGAGGAGAGGAGTTGGTTGGGAGAAACAACTCACGTGGAATGGGAATGGTGTGGGAAAGACTGGCCTGAGCATCCTACTAGCACTTGGGCAAAGCCCCTTCTCACTTATGTGACACCTGTGTGACCCAAACTGCTCTGAAGTTTTGGCTGAAAACTGCTGTGGGTGTTCTGATTAGTGTCCCTGTGCTCTGCCTCCCTTCTGACCATGCTGCTGCCAGATTCTCTTGCTGTATGTAATGCGGGATGTGGGATTTCTTAACGGACTAGGTGGAAAGTGCTGGCCAGTAGTCTTTGTAAATGATTTGGGAATATGATCTCCTGCCATTTCTAACTACAGTCATCTAGAGATTTGTTTGGAAATGGTTAAAAGAAATTCAGATTTCTGTGATTTTTTTTTTTTAGCTCTTTACTGGAACTGTTGTTACTTGGGGCCTACCAGAGAGGCAGTCGGGTACTTTTGAGGGGACTTGTGCTCTGGGTTCGGGTAGGAACGGAATTGCTCCTGACTAAGGGATGAGGTCCTCCCGTGGCCTCGGGTTTGGAGATTTGGGGTTTTCTTAAAAGCAAGGCATGGCAGTACCAGAGTGTGATGCGTCAGTGTGTTTTACTCTCTGCAGCCTGTATCAGATCAGTTACTCTATGCAGGACTATTGTTTTTAATGTGCTTTCGCACTCAGATGTGAGGGATGTCTTTGTTGTAGTCTAGCTGGTAGCAAAACTGACAACTGCCCATAGTCTAAACCTTTCACTGGTGAAACGAAATCTAAATTGCTGAAGACTGGCAGTCAGGTATGCTTTTCTCTATTTGAGTATCAGTGTGAATACAGTAATTCACTCTGGCAATATGAAAAACAGGAGAACTTTGTCTGTCGAGCTCCTCTTCCCTTTCCTAGAGGCAGAGTTTTGTCTGCCTTGGTGCCAAACCCCTCTTGTCTGATGAAGAGAGGGGGTGCAGCTGCCACCTGAGCGTGAGGGTGGTGGGCAGGGGAACTGGGCACCCCCAGACTGTGTGGTGATGCTGACGTTTAGTGTTTCTCGTTTCTCAGGGCCTCCCATACGTGCTGAACAAGAGGAGGAGCCCTTTGTCATCCTGGTGTGTGTGGACCTGAGAGGAGGAGCTGCTGTTCGACCTGAGCTGCTGGGAGGACAGATCAAAGTAAGTGTCGTGTCCTGCTGCCTCTCCCTCCTCTTGCCTTCATTATGACGTGTCCGTGAGTCAGGTCCTTGGGTGCCCTGTGACACCCGTGGCCCAGCAGCCTTGTTGAGCTGCGTGTTTTCAGCAGTGGTCATGTACTTCTTGTAACTTCATCCAGTGGGTGACAGAATGGGAAAGAAAGAGTGCTTGAATTCAGTTGGCTTTTCAAGTATCACTAAAATCGCAGCACGCTTCGGGGGGATTCTTTCATTCCCTACATCACTGAAAGTCTCTTTTCTCACATCATGTAACCACAGATATTGTAGATGTGTTTGACTGGAGCCAGCTCTGCTTTTATTCTCACCCTGTAGATGGGAAGAGGCAAAGACCTATATGAAAGGGTGGCCCTATGGAAAACTGAGAGAAATGCTTAAGTATAGGTGCTTCCTTTGGTCTGTCAGGTGCTTTCTTGTCTTATATTTTTACTGCCTACAACCACAGAGGTAACCAGTGTTTTACTTTTTCCTCCTCTCTGTGGCACCCAAGCCTAAATACAGCTATGAAATAGGTTTATTGTGTCTATTATCACCAAGTGCTATTATCACCACATTCTTCCATACTTTATTTGGCATAATAGATGTTATATTTACCTAAGGACCCAGATGAGAGCGGCAGAGTCTAGCAGATACAGATATTTCCAGGTTATCCCCAGGTTACTGCTGCATGTATTGTGCTGCCAAGCAGAGCTCCGTGTTGGCAGGTGTAAAGGTTTCCAGGAGGTTATAGTCACTGTGTGGACAGGAGAGCTTTTAAAACAGAGTCTGTACCCTCCACTTGGTAAGTGTTAGGACTGTATTTGTATGTTAGAAACCAGCTGTAGGATAGAAATCAGCTTGAGTGTATTAGGAGACTGCAGAGCTGAGAGGTGCTGGGATGAGCTGGGTTCTGTGGGTCTGGGTGAGATCTCAGCGGGCGGTGGATCAAGTCGGGGAGACTGAGTGATGTGTGCAGTGATCTATGCTGAGTGAGTGATCTATGCTGATCGATGTATTCTGAGTGACCCATGCTGACCCACTGGAGGCCCAAACAGAGCAGGGTACGGCGTATGGGTTGTCAATAAGTGTTTGTATTTTCCTGCTTGTGTGCTCATGTTTTATGTGGCCTGGCTTTGTTTGCTTTTGTGGGAAAGGTGTGTTCCCCTGTAGTTTGACTTCAGATATAACAGGAATTCAATTGAGGCTAAATCCATCATGATCAGGGAAGGACTCTTGCAGGGTGTGCACAGAAAGCTGTCATAATGAGAGGCTTTAGGTTCTTTAAATACCATCATCACACAAATTGCTCATGTATAAGGCTCCAAATCAAGATATTTTCACTTGCGTATCCATGTGTGAATTTAAACAGTACTATGCCACTTCCTTCCACAACTAAAAACCTGAACTCCATCTGACAGTTTTAATGCCTGAAAAAGCTTGTTGGCTTCCCTGGGAGTAACTGTAACACAGAAATACAGACAGACTTTTCATATAAAGTATTCACTTTTCCTCTCCTCCATTCATGATGTGGCCATGTAAATGAAATAAAGTATCCCATGAATGAGGCAAAGTAACTTCAGAATGCCTTTGGGAGCGGGTGGGGAACTCTGGAGGAGCCCTTGGGTTGGGATCACAGGACAGGTGAGGTGGGAGGAACCTCTGGCCATTGTCTCGTCCAACCCCCTTGACTCCAAACAGGGTGACCTCAAGCAGTTTGCTCAGGGCCGTGTCCCTCTGGGTTTTGAACATCTTCAAGGATGGAGGGTCTGCAGCCTTCCCAGGCAACAGAATAAAGGAGAGTTTTTTCTTATCTTTAAGTGGAATTTCTTGTATTTTATTTTTTGTGTCTGCTACCTCTTGTCATGGTGCTGGACACCAGTCGGAAGAGCCTGGCTCTGTCTTATTTACTGCCCCCCATCAGGCATTTACGTGTAATGATGGGATCCCTGAGCTGCTTCTTGAGGCCGAGCGGTTGCAGCTGTCCCAGCCTGCCCCATTTGACAGTTTTTCCATCCCTCCATCACTGCAGGGCCCTTTGCTGAGCTCCCTCCAGCACGTCCACCTTGTTCTCGCACTGGGGAGCCCGGAGTTCCTACCCAAGGTGTGGTCCCATCAGCAACAACCAGAGTGGAACGGTAACGTCTGTCAGCCCGCTGGTGCTGCTTGCCGAGAGTCCAGGAGGCATTTTATCCCAAACCTGTGTTGGCTTATGGAATCATGGAATGCTTTGGGTTGGAAGGAACCTCCAAAGCTCCCCCAGTGCCACCCCTGCCATGGGCAGGGACATCTTCACCAGCTCAGGTTGCTCAGAGCCCCGTCCAGCCTGGCCTGGGATGTCTCCAGGGACTGGGCATCCACCACCTCTCTGGACAACCTGGGCCAGGCTCTCAGCACCCCCAGGATCAAAAATCAGAACCAGTCCCATCTCCAGGTCCTTTTTTGCCAGCCTGCTTTCTGGGCAGTGGGTCTCCAGCCTCTCCTTCCCAGGGGCAGGACTTGGCATTTACCTTTGCTGATCTTCATGAGGATCCTTTCTGCCCACATCTCAGCCCATTGAGGTACCTCCGAATAGCAGCACAACCATCCAGGGTATCAACCACTCCTCCTAATTTTACATCATCCACAAACTTGCTGAGGGTTAACTCTGTCCCCTCAGCCAGTTCTTGTAGCCCGTTTGTTTAAAAAGCAGTATGGCTGAGTACATGAGAAGGGAAATGGTGGCTTTAGTCCTAGATCCACCAAAAAGGCCATTAAGTGTTGTAAATAATTATTGCTGAACTGGTAGCAGTACAGAGGTGTCATAGCTGACGTTGAGCTGGGCAGATGCTGTTTGCAGGCACACCTTCCTGAGGTCTAAGACCATTGTAATTGCATTTTCATGGCATTGTAACTCAGTTCATTAAGTCCTGATGGAACAATGTGACACATCAGTTTGTATGAAGGCTGCAGGTTTGTATACTGCCTTTATTATTCTTTCTTTTTTTATGCTGCCGTCAGACCTGAGCTTGTGCCGCGTGTCTGTGTGCTTCTGTACCACAGCCCTAGCGCTTCCCATCACAGGGCTAAGTTCTGAAACACCAGTTCAGGTGACTGCAGCCCAAGTGTAGATAGGCACCGAATACTGGTGAGTGTTCCTTCCCCGCTCTTTCAGGTGTGTATGTAAGATGGTACTTGGTAAAACAAGTTGCAAAGTACCCAGAATTGATACTAGTTGGCGGAACGATCAAAACTGGAATTCAGACACTCATTTGGCTCCCAATCCGTGCAGGTACCCTGGTTTTGAGCCCAGGAAGGTGAGGAGCTGAGGAAGCTGACAGCACATGGAGTACAACTTTCAGAAGCCAAGGTAGTTCAGGTTAAATCAGTAGTTAGGATTAAACAATATGCACCCTCAAGTAGCTTTTGCTGTTATGGATTTGAGCATTGATGGTTGTAGCTGCTAAGTCTGCTCAGTTTCGTCTTCTGCACGCAGAGCTCTGTGTCTGACATTAGCAATTTTACAAAGACCAAAGGTACCATTTGAAAGATAGTTTGTGGCATGCATTCATGGCCATTCTGACACAGCCTTTTGGGTTTTGTTGATACAGGCTATTTGCGTTCCAGAATGTTTGTTGGATATGAAGACGCTGATGATACTGAAGTGTACGAAGATGAACTTTATCGTGAGGAGTCATCCAGCGAGCAGAGCGTTGATAGTGAGGTGGAATTTCATCTCTACAGCCAGATCCATTATTCCCAAAATCTTGGAGAAATAAGCACGCTGGAAATGGATGAAGATGACGATGTTGCAGGAGTTGTGGATCATAGTTCAGTTCTAACTGAGAAATGGTCCAAAGATAAGAAGACCACTGAATTCGTTGATGGTGGTGTTCAGTTTTCAGATGACCCTGAGATCATCGTCTTGTCTGACACACCGGATGAAGACAGTGTTTATAAAAGCAAAGTGAAGAAGTCAACAAGCTCTTTAGCTCGCAGTAGAAGACAAACCCCTCCAGGCTGTTCCACACCACATCACGCCAAAGGTGCGGGATGTAACGCCCTGTATCCCACTGGGTCAGGCACAGACGTTCCAAGGAAAAGGAAAAGTACTGGTGGAAAGCGTAACCCAGGTAGTTCTGCTGGAGTTCATACCATCCAAGATGTGTTCGTAATAGATGACAGCTCGGAGGAGGACAGCCTGATATCCGAAAGTGATAACGTCGAGAGCTGGATGCTTCTGGGAGCCAGTACTGATGACAGAGACAAAGATATAATGCTGAACCTTGAGGGCTGTGCAACTCCGGTCAGCGAAGGTCAGTACTTTTCTTAATCGCTTATTTATTCTTCTGCATGTGGGAGGATTTGTCTGCAACAATACTGATGTCAATGTTTGAAAAGAAAGATAAAAAGAAAGCAAATTGGAGTACATAACAATGGGTGCAAAACTATGATGAAGGAAATAGCCATTTATTTATACCATTTCAATACCATTATTTCAGTAGTGTCATATATGGAAAGAGTGGTTTTGCTGGTAGAAGTTTAGAAGTAATATCAGAACGGTTCATGTTGTGACGTTTACAACTCTCCTGTATTTTTGTATTCTTAAGAGCAAATAAGAAGTTGTGGGCGGGCAGGGGCGGAGTGGGGGTGAAATACAGAGGGAATACAGTGGTTGCTTATTGTAAACAAAGTAAGTAGGAAAAAAAAACCACCACATTTTGAGGACTGAAGGTGTAAAGGAAATCAGAGGTAGGAACTGCATAATGATAAAACGATTGATGAAGAGTGCTGCAGGGTAGGAAGGTGATTGGTGCTCATAACCCAGGGAGTGGTGTCACCACTCGCTCCGTGTGCTGAGGTTTCTGCTCTGCCCCAGCCTGCCCGGCTTGGTGCCCCTGGCACTGCCGCTCCGGCGCTGCCCGGCTTTGCCGTGTGCCGGAGCGGAGGGGACAGCACCGAGCAGTTCTGCAGCTGCTCTCGCAGGAGCCTGGCACTTCTTGCTGTTGGTCTAAAATTTACTGTAACTTCTTGCATGGATTCTGCACTGAATAATTCAGAGAGATTCCCAGCCGCCAAGACTAAGGTCTAACGTTTTGGTATTTTGCAACATATTCTTCCACATTACTGCGCAGAAAGTTAGTACATGTGATGGTTAGTGCGATACTCTAGATATGTGTTTGTAATAATCGTACTATGTAATACATACTTTGTCATCAGCAACTAAAAACTGTTAGATGATTAGCCATGCTTTTTCTTGCCCACTAGTTTCCTGAACAAAGGCAATTTCCAGAAGCAGTGTCCCCTGCCAGTCTGGGAAAGTGCTCGCTGATGAGCAGCTGCCCTGGTGGCAGGGCTCGCCAGGTCACCGCAACTGGGGGCACCTTGGAAACACTGCTTTTTTTTTTTTTCACTTAAAAAGTATACCATAATTTGACTTGGTGTGCGTGTAAATGATGTGGGTTTGGGTGCAGGGAGATGAAGTGTTCTGCAGCGCTGATCTACAGGCTGCTGTTGCTCAGGACGGCTGTGTGAACAGCGCTGCTCTTCACACTGCTGCTGGGCTGATTGAGAGGGGAAAGCTGAGAAATTGTCTTTGCCATATTTTCTGGTAAAATGCCTGTTCCTTGCCTGTAAATTTTATTTTTGCTTGGGCATTGTTCTCGTGTATGTTCTTGCATCGCTGCCCACAGTCCAGCCTGTCACGTGCAGTGATCTCGAGGGTTGGTCACAGACGCCAACGCGCTGGCCCAGCCTCAGGGACTTGAGAACATTCCCCCGTCACAGGGCAGTGACAGAACCCCCAGTTGCCAGGCCAGAACCCCAGACAGCCATGCTGTATTTGGAATTTATGAAATTTTTTTCTCCCTATAATTGTTTTGAAATGCATTTTCTAAGAATTAACTTAAAGTTGCTAAATTTCATTAATACCTTTCTTTTTCTATTTTCATCTCCTGTCTTTCTGTGAAACTAGAGCTAATTAGCATGTTTTTTTCTTAAATTACTCTGCCTGTTGAGGAGCCAGTGTTTGGTGGTGTGTGGTGACTCCTGGCCAGTGATCCAGTTTGTGCATAGCACAGTTAATACATTTTCTGGGTAGAGTATATTTTCTCATAACTGCTGGGCAGGCAAATGACCGGGGGGACATGCGGCCGCGGGGGAGCCGGTGCTGGTGGCACCCGCACAGCCCTCTGCACTTCGGTGTCGCCTTTCTGCGTGTGGATGGGTTCGCAGAAAGTCTCGACCTCTGCATGTTTCTTCCAGTTGTGCACCAGCCGCTGCTGCTGCGTTTGCTGCACTGCGGGCAGAGCGGGGTCTGTGCCGCAGGATCCGTGCCCTGGGCAGAGCAGGGTCCGTGCCGCGGGGTCTGTCCCCTAGGCAGAGCGGGGTCCGTGCTGCGGGGTCTGTGCCGCAGGGTCCGTGCCCTGGGCAGAGCGGGGTCCATGCCGCGAGGTCCGTGCCCTAGGCAGGGTGGGGTCCGTGCCGCGGGGTCCGCGCTGGGTGGGCTCCGGCCAGACCCCTCTTGAGCACGGCACAGTGCCAGGGAATGGCATCCAAGTGGCTACGGTACACCAAAGTTTGGTTCAGCTCTGTTTCTGATGTGGATGGTGATGGAGATCCAGAGACACAGGTTGAAAACAAATCAGTGCTGCATGTATGTGTGTATGTAATGATAAACCAAAACAGCATCAGAACAGTTTTAGGGAACAAAAGTCATCAATCTTCCTTACGTAAAGTAACCGTAATTTCTTTATTGAGCTTACACAGCACTGTATCTCCATTTCTATAAAGGACTTCTTTGCCTAAACGTAAACATAAAAAATTTAAATCCAAAGGAAGAAATGCGTTTTAAAAATATACCTGTTGGCAAATTATCCTCTCAAAGATATTCTCTTCTAATTCATTTAAATAATTTCGAGACATGCACAGTTCTGTTTTCAGGGTTTATAAAGAACGAGACCAAGTATTTAGCTGACTACAGAGTACGTAAATCACTGGTTTAGGGCTTGCTGTACCAGCATGGCTGGACATAGGGTGTAGGGACTGGGGAAGCCCTTTCCCTTTCCCTTCTCCCGCAATACTGCCTCTTACTGTGTAGACGGGACAGACCTCCCGGGTCAGTGTCCTGGCGCGTCTGGTGTCCAGTTTGCTTCACATTAAACAGGAGACTGAAATGTGAGCAATTCTTTGGCTGTGAAAGTAGCCAGTTATGTCAGTCATTTGATGAGTCTGGGACCCAGAAATAGAGATGCTGAGGTTCCATTGGCATCAGAAATCTTCAAAGAAAGGAATTAGGCATATTTCTGTATTCTGTTAACTTCTCTATGTCTTACTTGCCTGCACTGCTCTTGTCTACAGCCTTCTTATAATATTCTCTATAAACAAATAAGACTTTCTTGGTGCCTCCAGTGCAGAGTCTTCTCCCCATGCGGCCCTCTGCTCTCAGTCACCACCATCTGCTGTGACAGAAAGATGTCACTGTGCCTTGGGAAATGAGCTCTGGTTCCCGATGGTAAATCCAGATTTGCCTGTACCTTTTTGTCTTCAGGTGACATCTCAAAAATTATGACTGGTAAACTCTGATGTTCAGTACAGAGCTCAAAACTTCTCCCTTTCCTGCCCTCTTTCCAAGTGGCTTTAGACGCCTTTCACTTTTTATTTTTGCTTGTCTAACACATTAAGCAACACTATATTTGTAACATACCACTTTTCCTCATGCGTCTGCTGGTTTCTCTGCAAACACAGCTGATGGGCAGCCTCTCGTTATTTGGGATATGTAGATGGGTGCTGGTGTTCTTGTTTCACACGGAGGGTACCGGTGCCGGCACTCGCGGTGTCTGCGGTGCCCTGGCCGTGCTGCTGCGTGTGAGGTTGTGCACAGCTCCTGCAGAGCTGAGGGACGGTGACCATCTACCTCTGCATGTCACTTTTCCCCCTGGCCACCTTGGCTTTCCTTGATGGCATTTGAAAAAGCGCACGCTGCCACTGCTGGGTATTTTGCAAAACGGGTCCTGCCTGTTTCACGTGGCATTTAAAAACGAGTAATTCAGAAAATCTCAGTCTTTGGTATCGTTTACCTGATTTTTTAGAATGTTCAGAGTCCAGAAGAAAGTGTGCAAAGAGAATTGTTAGAAACTGTACAGTGCACTAAATGTAGTGAATTTGACTTTAGTGTCAGTCTCCAGGTCTTTGAAGGAGAGCTCTCCCCTCCCACCCCTGTCCTCCACTTTGCAATAAGAGTATATATGATAAGAACGTTAATCTCCTGTAGTTGGAAGTCTTTCATCCATTCTTTCATTAAAAGCTTCCATTTAACATATTTCCACTCCCGTGGAGAGCTGAAATCCTAATCTCTGCATGTTTTTTTTTCCTCATGGCTTTTGGGAAGACAGCTTTCAAAGCTGCAGCGTTGATGTCCGGCCACTAAGTGGTACAAAAAACAATTTATCTTCTCCCAGTTTCATCCTTTGCCCACCCGGTTCCTCCCTTGGAGACAAGGGGCTGATGCAGTCGCACTCTGGGGTTGGTGCGTTGGTGGAGCACAGCCTGTGTTTGGGTTTGAACCCCGGGTTTCTGTACAACACACGCTCTGCAGGTTTGTTCCATGGAATGGGGGATTTGAACCCTGGGTTTCTGTACAACACACGCTCTGCAGGTTTGTTCCATGGAATGGGGGATTTGAACCCTGGGTTTCTGTACAACACAGGCTCTGCAGGTTTGTTCCATGGAATGGGGGATTTGAACCCTGGGTTTCTGTACAACACACGCTCTGCAGGTTTGTTCCATGGAATGGGGGATTTGAACCCTGGGTTTCTGTACAACACACGCTCTGCAGGTTTGTTCCATGGAATGGGGGATTTGAACCCTGGGTTTCTGTACAACACAGGCTCTGCAGGTTTGTTCCATGGAATGGGGGATTTGAACCCTGGGTTTCTGTACAACACATGCTCTGCAGGTTTGTTCCACGGAATGGAGGATTTGAACCCCGGGTTTCTGTACAACACACGCTCTGCAGGTTTGTTCCATGGAATGGGGGATTTGAACCCTGGGTTTCTGTACAACACGCGCTCTGTGGGTTTGTTTCACGGGGTGGGAGCTGCTCGGGTGCAGCTGTGGCTCCGGGGTGACCTCGGACACGAAGCAGGAGCACAGAACTAGAGCTGGGGCTCTGGGGTCTTGCGAGATATTTGTAAATCTGTTTATCACATGACCTAGCTGTCTGAATAGATAAAATAATTTTTGTGTTTCCTAACAGTTTGCCTCTGGAATTTGGTAAAATACAAGTATTTTTCATCTTCTCTGTTGAAATTAGTCATGAAATGAAGCAAGTACCCAAAAGGCAAATCATTTCACTTGACGCATGGGATTTTATGTCCACTTTGCTGTTACTGTCCCGTAAAACTGCCCTGTACAAAAAGGAATAGTGAACAAAAAATTGAATGCAAGCTAGTATTTCCAAAGCATTTTTTCAGTTATTTTGGCATCCATTTTCATCTTGTTTTCCAGGTGGAGAGGTCTTGTTCTGCACTCATGTTTATCCTTAGTAATCAAGTCTCTCATTTAGTCGAAGAAACCATAGTAAAAATGCACCTGTAAAATGAAGGAGGAAAAAGGAGGATTTGAACATTTACTGAATGAAACCATAACAATACATGCCTAAATGAAAAAAAAAATTGAGGGCATTTTAATTTTGCCTCTTTCCTACAAAATGGTGTAGAAAGGCGCTTTCAGCAGCAGTAACTACAGCTTATGGAGTCAAAATGGAAATAGCAGTCTGATAAATTTAGCTTATTTTATGTCTGTCAGCCATGCTCAAAAGGGAAATACCCTTCGTTAACTATTAGTGTTTTAAATGGCTTCTTCTAGATGTATGACTTAATTTTCTCTTGACTCTCTGTGGTACTACAGAAACTTTTCAAAAATCTGGCCACATCTGTATTTTTTTTCTCTCTGTGCTGTTATTCAGATCCCTCAGTGTATTTTTAAATGGTGAAAAGGTGTAAGCTTATTTCTAAAATGACAAAACAGTACAGTAAGTTGTGCTTTTCTTGTTTAATTTACCCATTTCCTTGACAGTTAATTTTCAACTCAACCTTTGCAAGATACAGAATGTTTTTGTTCTAGAGTCTTGGTACTTGTGGGGCCAACATTTTCTACAAAAATATCTACGATAAATTTTTCATTGTGTCAGGCCACAGAAACACTGTTTAAAGTGCCAGACTTCTCTGTAGTTTTTGGATGCCAAAGCTGTGGAACCACAGAGTTCAATTTCAGCGAAAGTTGCTTTCAAAAGTAAAAAAGATTTCCTGGTGAAAATCAGTTTAGCAATTGAAATATTTCTGTTATCAATACATAATGGCGTGTGCTGCATTTCTTAAAAGGAGCAAGGCTGTTTACTGTACAAATTTCAATGTTGAAAAAGCCTTAAAAACCCTGAAGCAGCGTCCATTTGGCAGCAGCTGGGGTGGTGGCTGCGGGGCTGGTGGGGCCTGGTTGGGCCCTCGCCCGGTGCAGCGGCCGCTCCGGGCGCAGCGCGGCAGCTCCGCGGGGCCTGCGCCGGCACAGGACTCGGTGGGGTGAGCTGGGGGAAAAGCAGGACAGACCCCGCCGTGCAAAATCACCGTCCGACAGGCAGTGGCAGCGCTGGGAGCGCTGGTGCAAGCAGAGAGAACTGGTGTGAGTTGGGAGAACTGGTGTGAGCAGGGAGTGCTGGTGTGAGCAGGGAGAGCTGGTGTGAGCAGGGAGAGCTGGTGTGAGCTGGAGGAACTGGTGTGAGCTGGAGGAACTGGTGTGAGCAGGGAGTGCTGGTGTGAGCAGGGAGTGCTGGTGTGAGCAGGGAGAGCTGGTGTGAGCTGGGAGAGCTGGTGTGAGCTGGAGGAACTGGTGTGAGCTGGGACAGCTGGTGTGAGCTGGGAGAACTGGTGTGAGCAGGGAGTGCTGGTGTGAGCTGGGAGAGCTCGTGTGAGCTGGAGGAACTGGTGTGAGCTGGGACAGCTGGTGTGAGCTGGGAGAACTGGTGTGAGCTGGGACAGCTGGTGTGAGCTGGGAGAACTGGTGTGAGCTGGGAGAACTGGTGTGAGCTGGGAGAGCTGGTGTGAGCTGGAGGAACTGGTGTGAGCTGGGAGAACTGGTGTGAGCTGGGAGAGCTGGTGTGAGCTGGGAGTGCTGGTGTGAGCTGGGAGAGCTGGTGTGAGCTGGGACAGCTGGTGTGAGCTGGGACAGCTGGTGTGAGCTGGGAGTGCTGGGAGAGCTGGTGTGAGCTGGGACAGCTGGTGTGAGCTGGGACAGCTAGTGTGAGCAGGAGGAACTGGTGCGAGCAGGGAGTGCTGGTGTGAGCTGGGAGAACTGGTGCGAGCTGGGGGAACTGGTGTGAGCAGGGGGAACTAGGCTGGAGCTCACGCATGGTACTGTACTGGCCATGGCCTGTGGCAAAGCCACGGTGGGGCTGGGAGGCTCTGGCTGTGCCATAGGGGTGCAGGGGCTTCCAGAGAGGGTGGGAGCCCACAGTCCCCGGTGCTGTACCCCAGTGCTGTGCCCTGGCTGCATCCTGGCTGTGCCTGTGGTCCCCAGTGCTGTGCCCTGGCTGCATCCCGGCTGTGCCTGCGGTCCCCGGTGCTGTGCCCCAGCTGTGCTCGTGCCAGGACCCTGCTGAGGGTCCATGGTCCTGCTCCCACCCCTGCCCCTTGCAGAGTGGGCACTTGGGGCTGGGGCTGAGAACCCCTTTGCACCGCAACAAACCCCCTGAGCGGTGCCGGGCCGCACTGGCTGCATGCGCAGTGCAGGCTGGTGTCACAGTGTTTGATTCTGTGTGAATGCATTGCCGAAACCCTCCATCAGCTCACTTTCCTCTGAACTGCGCCCTGCTGAACGCTTGGGCTTTTCCTGTGATCTGGAGGTTTTAGTTGTGCTTCTGTTTGCTGGAACCTTGGCATTACTTAGATGTGATAGGAGTGTTTTGTGCATGAGTTACTGCAGCAGAATGCACCCCGGAGCAGTAATAAGCACTGGGAATCCACCTTCCGTTTGGAAGATACAGCACATGCATATGGATATTTTGATTAAGGAAAAAAACTTAATCTTCTTTACTGTGTAATGTGGATACACTTGAATCTCTTGATTATTTAAGAAAAAAATTAATAAAACTAATAAAGTTCCTCTGGAAATCTGAAGAGATCTGGAGTAAGTGTACCTGCAGCCTGAGCAGGTCCTTTTATCTGCACGGATTTCTCTGCTATTGTGGACCTTAGCTCTAATTTAAATTTCCCATGGCTTTGGATTGCTGACTAGGTTTTCTGCAAGAGTGCCCATGCTTACATGGTCATGTATTCTGGGTGACTTTTTCACTTTTTTTCTCTTTTTTTGCTGTTCTGTTGATTGTTATAAGGGGAATATTTTTCCACTTCTGTCATCAGTTTGATCTTTCTTCCTTGTCCCTGTTTCTTTGGGTTTCTTACAGGTGGGGAAAAACTCTCAAATTGCTATTGAATTTTTGAAGACTGATGGGAAACTGATTTAATCCTTCTGAAGGAGAAGTTCAAGATTTTTAAGTAATTAGAAAATGCAACAGAGAATATACCGAGGACAAAGAATTTAAGGGTTTAAAAAGGGAAAAAGTAAATTTTGAGTTGGACTGCAAAGGGCCATAAATCATGCAGATATGCGTGTGGAATAAGCACAGAAAAAAGTTTATATTAATGAATTTTAAACCAGAATAAAATTCTAGAGAAGGACCAATAAGAGGGATTAAATGAGGTGTTGTTAATGCTTTGTTATGTGTCTCCCTGTTTATAGTAGCACCCAGTGGAAGTGTTTTTGTGTTTGAAGCTGTGGGCAAAGTTGACATTCAGAGGAACGTAGAAGGATAGCATATAGTTCATCTTCTGAGCCCTCAGGCTATAACTGGCACACTTGTAGAGAAACGAGGCCCTTTTCACAGCAGAGAACTTGCTGCTTGCTCTGGCGTGGTGGACTCGCTGTGAAGGTTTGGACGGCACGTGGTTGAACTGCTGTGCTGTCACAGCATGGTCATGTCCTGGGGCTTCTTGATGGAGAACACGGAAAACTTAAACCGTGGTGCCACCACAGTGACCATTCTTGTGAGAGCTGGTTTTCAGTGGATCTCTCCTTCTTTGATCTGGAGGAGAGATGGATGTAGATCCCTAGACTATTTGAATATCTGTGCAAATGCAGGTATGTATAGTCAATGTCTGTGACACAAGCTAATGAGCCCTGAAATGGTTATAATGGTTGTCTTTATACTCTGTTAATGTATATAATTTATATTTCTAGTGTTAGAACTGATAAGCATTGTGTGCCTTCCGTGATCGCATTTCACGTGGGCCGATCCTCCTCCGGTGGCTTTTGCTGGTGAGTGGGGTTGCTGCAGGCAGTGCGTTGGTGCCACTGCCGCGTTGGTGCCAGCCCGGCACTGCTCCCGGGGTGCTGGGACAGCTCTGGGCTCCACCTGTAAACCAAACGGACTCCTCACATCTCCAGAGAGCCTCTGGGCTGGGGAGGCTGCTCTCCTGAGAGCCTGTCGGTGGCTGGTGCTGAGTGGCCCTGGCGCTGCCAGTGAGCGGTGGAGCCCGTCACGGTGGGACAGCGTGGGGATGCTGAGGACCTGGCAGGAGGAGTGTGAGCACCCATGGCCCAGCTTTTCCGCCGAGGGTTTACAGAACAACCACACTGCCCATGGAAGTGCTAGGTTTTGCAGTTGTTGAATTTAGCTGTAAGGTGTTTCTTTTTAAGTGAATTCTTTTAGCACCAGGAAGGTTTCCCTTCTGCCAGACTCAACCTTTGCTCACTTGCTATGATGTTGGTTATTTTTGTCTGTTTTTTCCATTAATACTCTTGCTAATGTCTCTCATTTTACATTGTGTACAGCAGTGCCAAGTACCTTGAATATGTCATGGGAGATAATGACATTGTTAGAAGTGAGAAAATACAAAATGGAAGCTCTGTCTATTCAGCAGAGCTGCTCGTGGTGATGTGGTGATGTATGCCTTATGTTACGAAGCAGTAAAGCCATTGCCCACATGCTGCATAAAACCACATGCACAGAACTGGCTGCCAAGATACGTTTTGTCACCAGTTTGGTGCTAATTCTGAGAGTTCTTTTGCTGTCTTTGTACAGGGTCAGGTTTGATGTGTGGTGGTTGTTTTTGTCCCATTTGGCCACGTTTGGAGTGCAGGTGATGGGAATACATGCGCAGATGCTTACGAGACCTGTTGGACACAGCAGGTTTTGGTGCCAGTCATGAAACAAATCTCTGCTCCAAGCGCAGATTTATCTGCGCGCTGTTGTTGTTGTGTTGTGTGACTGTTTCCATGCATCATGGGGCTGTTTCCCTGTGTCACGCGGGGCTGTTTGCGCGTGTTGTGGGCTGTTTGCGCGTCATGAGGCTGTTTGCGCAAGTTGCGGGGCTGTTTCTGCATGTCGCGGGGCTGTTTCCACGTGTCGCGGGGCTGTTGCGCGTGTCACGGGGCTGTTTCCGCGTGTTGTGGGGCTGTTCGCGCGTGTCCCGGGGCTGTTGCACATGTCGTGGGGCTGTTTCCATGTGTCCCGGGGCTGTTCCGCGTGTCCCAGGGCTGTTTCCATGTGTCGTGGGGCTGTTTCCATGTGTCCCGGGGCTGTTCCGCGTGTCCCAGGGCTGTTTCCATGTGTCATGGGGCTGTTTCCGTGTGTTGCAGGGCTGTTTCCATGTGTCCTGGGGCTGTTTCCCTGTGTCGTGGGGCTGTTCCACGTGTCCTGGGGCTGTTTCCCCATATCGTGGGCTGTTTCCCCATGTTGCGGGGCTGTTTTGCATGTCTCATGGCTGTGTCATGGGCTCGTCCCTCCTCAAGAGTCCCGGAGCACAGAACAGCGACGGCCTGGCCAGGCGTCCCCAGCGCTTCATAAATCTCCTTTAAAACCCCAACAACCAGAGAGTGAGAGGGGCGGGGGGTGGGGGAGAGGCTGCCAGATGCTTTCTTCGGTCTCTTTTTGAAACTCTCTGTGCACAGTGGAACACCAGAGTTTTCTCTGCCCTTTTAAAGCGGAGGCAGCGAAACGCCGGATGTTTTTCGCGCTCTGTGATGACAGTAGTTGTGTTACTGTTGTACACACGTCGCAGTGCAGATGCTGCCTGAAGGTAAGCGCGAGGTCGGTACCTGCACTTTATCGCAGAGGTCTGTGGATTCCCCTGCGGAGCGAGGGGCTCGCATGTGGGAACACACGTGCACACATGTGTAACATATGCACACACGTGTATTATGTATGTATGTTTGTAGACGCGTGTGTGATGCTTCAGCTGTCCATCTGTGTCGTGTTCACGTGTGATATCTGACACGCAGCTTTTCAAAGAAACATAAAGTGAAAAAACTTTCCAACTTTGAACACGGATTTGTGAAGTTCACAACAGCCCTGCGGGGCACCAGCATTTCCAGGCTATGTTCGCTGTGGAGCTGATGTCTGTGTGACTGGTGCACTAAACAAAACTGCTCCCCGAGCTAGGGGACACAGAGCATTCCTGTGTCATTTAACTTCTGGTGCTTCTGGAACTAATGCTGAGTGGGCGTGTGCTGCAGGGATTTGCTCATCAGATTTTTAATTATTATAATTTTGTTTTGACATAAAATTTGAAAGAGCAAAGAGGAGGATTCCTTTAAGGAATCAGTGTCAGAGATCAGAACAGAGGGACAATTCAGTTGTCATTTGTAGTATTTATTGAATGACTTAAGTTGGACACTCCCGACAAGTTGTTCTGCAGGGTTTTTGCAAGTCAATGGTCAGGACAGTTTATTCCCTGTGTTTTTCTGAAATATGTCTGCACTGACCTTTTTTTTAAGGTGGTAGTGATTTAGTTTGTACACTTTTATTTAATTTTCAATGTACCCTTTTAAAAAAATCTTGGAAGCTTTTAGATTTCCACATAGAAGAACCAAATCTTTAAAATGGTCTCTTGCTCCATCCTTTTGTCAAAAAAAAAGCATGAAAACCAGACATAAAGCATTCACTGGTGGGTTTTGTCTTTTTTTTTTTCTCTTTATGAGCAGGAACCCTGTGCAGGTGGAGTGCCACCGTTTTACGTGTCGTTTCTCTAAAACCGGAGTGATCTGGTTACGGCTCGGAGTCACAGTTGGTTGTGTTTTGTCTTCTTAAGCGAGGTGCCCCAGCACAGCCCGGACGAGCGGCCGCTCCGCCGGCTCCGACCCCTCCGGGCGGCCCTGCGGGGGCGCCTCCTATCCCTCGGCCCGGCCCGGCTCTGCGGCGGCGGCTCCGATCTCCCGGCCCGGCGGGAGCGGCTCCGATCCCCCCGGCCCGGCTCTGCGGGAGCGGCTCCGATCCCCCCGGCCCGGCCGAGGGGAGGCGGCTCCGATCCCCCCGGCTCGGCGGGAGCGGCTCCGATCCCCCTGGCCCGGCCGTGCGGGAGCCGCTCCGATCCCCCCGGCCCGGCTCTGCGGGAGCGGCTCCGATCCCCCCGGCCCGGCCCGGCGGGAGCGGCTCCGATCCCCCCGGCTCTGCGGGAGCGGCTCCGATCCCCCTGGCCCGGCCGTGCGGGAGCCGCTCCGATCCCCCCGGCGCAGCTCTGCGGGAGCGGCTCCGCCGCTCCGATCCCCCCGGCCCGGCTCTGCGAGGCCCGGGGGCGGCTCTGAAGGGACGGGGCTCAGCCCGGAGGAGGTCGCGCCGCTGCCCCGTCCCCTCGGCCCTTCCCGGTGTGTCCGCGGGCAGGTCCCGTGTCGGGGCCGCGGTGACGGAGCCGCCGTGTCGCTGCCCTCGGCCGTGCCTCGTTACCGGGTTACAGGTCGGCCGCTGTGCCGAGCGCCAGGTGCCCTCTCATCGGGACGGTCGGTTTGATTTTTTTCTCCTCTGTGCGGTGTTTTCTCACCGGCGCTGGCGGCTCTGCCGGGTCTGCTGCCCTGCTGGGCAATTCCAAACCCAAGCGTTGGGGGTTTACCTTAAAAAATACATTGTGCTGAAAGTGCTCATAAAGTTATTGGTGGTTTACCTTAACAATTACTTTGTGCTGAAAATGCTTATAAAAACTTAAGAAAACTTCAACTTCAGAAAACACTAAAATTGCAAAAATCCTCTTTCCCTGAGGTGTGAGATGAGAAGTTTTTGTGTGAGGTGTGTACCTTAGTGTCCATGTTCAAAGTGCTGTATGTTTTTAAATACAGCTGTCACTTTAATGACGTCTGTCTGTGAGGTAATTTTTTTATGGCACACACGTGTGCATCCTCTAAAGGACAAAAACTGAGAAATACTTTCCCTTGGACCATACACATTTGAAAATCATTCTCCAATGGGCTCAAATAATTAGAAACAACACATGAAATGTTCCAGGTACTTGATGGGGCAGGGAACACAATTGCATCAAATGGAAAAGAGCAGCTGTAGCTGCTTTTCAGCCCATCTTGTCTTAGCTCTGGAAAGGGACATGAAGACCAGTCAGGTCGCTGTCACCCACCTCAGGCTTTGTCACGTGTGGAAAACTGTCACATCCCGCAGGAGTCACTTGGGCTGCGCCGGGGGTGCGTTCACACGGACAGACAGACTGCAGACAGACTGCTCTGCCGCTGAAATTACAGCGACTGCCTTTGTTACTGGGTAGTGATGCTTACATTGGCGACTGCTGTTAAGACTGTGACTTAGTGATGTCTAATGCATTTAGCTAATTTAAAGCCTAGTCAGTTGGTTTGTTTAGTAGCTCACGTTCATCATCACAGAGAATGTGCCTTCAAAGTCATCCCCCCCTCTTTTTTATTCATTTTTATTTCCAAGCTTGACTAATCTTGAGTTGCTTTGTGAAGGAACTTTGAATGAGCAAGCAGGCTCTTTGGGAACTAAATCCTTCCCATAATAAAGTTTTGTAGTCTTGGTTTGTAAAAGAAACTGGAAATTTATTGGTTTTTAAGGATAACTTCATTTAAACTTTTCTTTCTTTTAAATTTTCCAATATTTGATATTTTTCATCAGTAGAACTGAGACCATTTCTCAGTCAGTGTTCATATGTCATCATTCCAGTTTGTGTCTTACAGAGAGGACTTGTGCTCATAGAACAGACGTGAACGACAAATACACCAACCCCTTGTCAGTGGTTCAGCAGCGGCCCCGCTGCCAGAACAAGAACAGCGCTCGGTTCTGGTGCAGGCGCCTTTCCGGGTTTTCTGTGGGCAGGTGCCCAGGACGGCAGTAGGACCATGTCCCAGCGCCGCGGGTCGTGTCAGCGCTGCTCTGGGTGGGTGGATCCCGGCTGGATGAGATCTCAGCTGGGTGGATGCTTGCTGGATGAGATCCCGGCTGGATGGGATCCTAGCTGGGTGGATCCTGGCTGGATGGATCCCAGCCGGATGGGATCCTGGGTGGGTGGATCCCAGCTGGGTGGGTCCCGGGTGGGTGGATCCCTGGCTGCTGGTGTGGGCTCCGCTGACACAGACGTGACCGTCACCCTGGTGTCAGTCTGTGCTCTGCCACCTCCTGCTGCTGGCACTGGCTACAGGGACTCCCCAAAGTGTCCGGGGACGTAACTGCGGCCGAGATGGCCGTCCCGCTGCAGGGGAAGCGGGGAGCTGGTTTAGTATGTCTAGTTAGTAGTCGTATTTTTAAATTGAATACTTAATATCAGCGAGGAAAATAGGAAAGTTACTGTGTCAGCTAATTCAAGGATGAAGAGTAAAATAAAAAAATGCTCTTCCAGTCTGAATGGTAAATTTGAACAGTCAATAAGTTCTTTTCGGTTCTTTTTCCAAAGTTCAACTTCATTGTTGTAATTTTGAAGTTAATTAATTCATTAATAAATAATTCATTAATAAAATGAAATGCCATATAGGATACAATTCTACATGGAATGAATGAAAAATCAGAGTCTGTTTGAACAATTCTCATCAAAGAAAATAAACATTTAGGACAGGAGGTGAAAGGAAGAAAGATCAAAATGACATTGACAAATCAGTATTGGACTGTTCACCTGCCCCCACACTTAAAATACTAAGTTTTACTTATTGACTATTGTCAGTGTGGTTCAGTAAGCAAAAATTATGAAAACTGATGTGAGCATCAGTAGCACCATTGCTGGGGTCACACCAGCGGGTGTTACAGGGGAGCACGTCAGTGCAGTGACCGTGCGGAGCCTCCGTGTTCAGCCGCAGGATGAGCAGCCCAGCCCCGCATTGCTGATGGTGAAAAAAAACACCACTTTTCAGCTTTTTGCCCCAAGTAGTGGAATACAGTTTTTTGTGATAAAAATACAGTTAGTCCTCTGTTTTCTAGTATACTTAAGTGGAACAAGTACAGCAATACAGTACAATGTTTTCAGTGGTGCTTTGTATGTTATCACAGTAATTAAAATCACTAATATTGCTCTTCCCTGGGTGATTCCTGCAGAACGTGTTGTGTCCTGGGCACCGCACATGGTCTGAGTGATGAGTGTGAAACTCGCAGTGATTTCAGAATGTGTTTTAGTTCAGAAGTTAAAGTCATTTTCCCCTTGAAAACCAACAGGGGTGTGATCTGAAAGAGACATCAGGAAAAGGGGGAACGGCTCGTTGTATGCCCACCAGAAGGAGGTGGTGCTTCCTCATCTGCATTTTAGCACTGTGTTTTCCGAACACCTTTTTTTTTTTTCTGAACACATTAATAGAGCAATTTCTATAATATTTATACAAAATGTAGTATAAACATAGAGCTTCAAAATAAGCTTTCACTGTATCTTTCCAGAAACAATTATGCTACCTGTATGCATTTCTAATTTGAACGCACAAATTTCATTTAACAAAACTCATCCCTGTATTTTTATTTACAGCAAGACGCTTACATTTATGCATATATAATATGTCTAATTATACAAGTGTTAAATAAAACATTTTGGTGCATCTATGAAGAGATATTTATTAGTTATTTCTGAAGTCCATACATAAAATAGATAACAGCAATAACAAAAAACTGCAAAACCCACAGTTGTGCTAAGTTGTTAATGCCAGAAACTGCTAATAAAATATTAGCACTAGTAAGTTCAGCTGCAGTCTGTCCTGGACAAAATATCAATGGCTGAAATGTGCCAGAAAACCAGATGAAATAAATTTGCAAAATAATAAGCTTCTGGCATTTAAATAATCTTCTTAAACTGGCAAAAATGGAGAAACCCGATTTCCAATTTTATTTCATTCTCCTTTTCTGAGGCAGAAAGGTGCTTTTGTGTAGGAGATGCTGTTACCGCGGCTGCGGTGGGTGATTTGCAGCTGCAGGAGCCGCGTCCTGGATGTTTCCACCTCTGTCCCTTGTCTGTCAATGGGCCCCGTCGGAGCCGCTGTGGACACGCTGGGACATCTCGTGCAGACCCCGCGGGTAACCATGACCAACTACTAAACCATAACGCTAAAAGTCGTGTTTGCTGTTTCTTTTTAACTCCTTTAACTCCTTTTTTTTTGAGAGAGAGATATTCCTTAAAATAGACAATGATCTTTTAAAAACTATAAATAAATTGGAAGGAAGCAGAAAAAAAATCCTTGTTTCACAGAATCACAGTGTCAGGGACTGGAGAGACCTCAAAAGCTCATCTAGTCCAATCCCCCTGCCAGAGCAGGAACACCCAGATGAGGTTACACAGGAAGGTGTCCAGGCGGGTTGGAATGTCTGCAGAGAAGGAGACTCCACAACCTCCCTGGGCAGCCTGGTCCAGGCTCTGGCACCCTCACCGGGAAGAAGTTTCTTCTCATATTTAAGTGGAACCTCCTGTGTTCCAGTTTGTACCCATTTGACTGCATGTTGTAAAAAATGCAGTAATGGTGACATCTGTCTATAACAGAAGACTCACTTTCCCTTTTTTTTTAATAACAAGTAATAAATTAATCAATAATCCACATAGATTTTGGCACAAGTTATTTTGAAAGCTGAAAAATGACTGAATTTCTCATATATCTATATTGGAGAAATTTAATTTTTCAGCCTTTTTGGTAAAAAGGTTTGTCTTTGGGAAAATGTTTTAGTGTTAATGTGTGGTATCAGGATAACTGTTTTCTTCATTTTGATACTACAGTGCTTTGTGTTTGAATATAAATCAACAATCCAAAGAAAAATAAAAGTCATTGTTGGGCTGTGTTCGCAGCTTAATTTTTCCTGAAAGGTTCTGTGCCTCGCATTTAACAATAGTGGGATGTACCGAATCTGAACGTCTATGGCCCGAGGTCACTGCCAGACGAGACTATAAAGCCAGGGTGTGTTTGAGGGGGTGCAGAGGAATCCACGTGAGGGACAGACAGACGGGGGTCTGGGGACAGACAGACATGGGTCCGGGGCCGCCCTGCGCAGGGACATCCCGTCCCACAGACGCGGGGCATTTGAACACGCTGAATTCCTGCCGTAGTTCACGTTCCCATTTGCAGTTTACTGCACACTTGCAAAGGGTTCAGTTCTCTCTTCACTCCTTTAAAACAAGATCACTGTTGCTTTAGTGCGTTTCAGGAGGGTGGCATTTTAACTGGTTTGTTGGTTGGATCCTTGCTGCTTTGGTCACCGATCATCTTACCCACAAAAAGCCAAAGCTGCTTCAAAGAGAACTCAGAGTGAGTTTTGCTGTGTGTGTGAAAAGGTGCAAACTGGTGATCAAGGTCACAGATCTCCCTAATGTCTAACTTGTCCACTTCCTTGTGCAGTAAATGTAAATGTGCTGATAACAGCCTTGCTTAGTTTAGTTGCTTCTGACAGGTTTCTTGAAGAATTCTGGGGCCAGCAAGGACAGGCTCGCTGTGTGAGCATTGTCCAAACAGCGTCTTTTCTTGGGATGCTCCTCTGCCACTACTGGATCCTATAAGCATCATGATATTTGTTTGCCAAAGCTTGAGTAAATTTTTCCTGAATACTGCTTTCCAGCAAATACTTTGTGCAGCTGTCCTATTTTAATTATGTTTCTCTAGATACGAGTCTTAGAGTGAGCCCTGTGATGATGACAAGGTGCACCACTGCCGCCGTGCACCAGGGCCTGGCGGAGCAAACCACCACAGTGATTGTGGGACGGCTGACGGCTTGTTGGTCCATCCCAAAACTAGAACACTTATTTTTGATCATAGAAGAGGGAAAATATAACTGCCAGTTTCTCTGGCGTGCTCTTCTTTCTTCTACTTTTTCTGATTAAAAATTTATTGACCTCTTTCAAGTTCCACCAGTGAGTTAGAAAATCACCCAAAGTACAGCAAATGGCCTCTAGTTGTCTTGCCAAAAGCTCTTCACATTCATCTTTGAACGTTCAAATTACTTTTCTTGACCTTTTTGCCCTACACCTTTCTGACCCTGAGTAATCTATGGACATAATTTCAAATAATGAGGGACTCCTCTTTGGAATTGCACAGATAACATTTTTAATGGCACATGTGATAGTTTGAGGGATACAGTAAAATTGTTATTTAATTGAAATGCTGTCAATGTCTTTTTTTAAATTATTCGTGCATTTTGAAAGCTATGATGAGGGCTAGAAAGCAACCAGCTGTGTAGGAGACTCAGGGGCCTTAAAGTGTGTGTTAGTGATCACACCAGAAAAAGAAGAAAGGAGAACCACTGTTAAATGCTGTTTTGCAGGCATAGGTTATTTTCTGTGTCTTACGAAAGGGAATCTTGTGACTTGTGTGAATTTGTGAGGTGGTATTGAACATCTCAGTGCTGGCACCAGCGCTGCATTTGGGCTTGGTGCTTGACGTTCGCTGCGAAGAGTTTCTGTCCAGACTGTCAGTCAGTGCCAGTAACTTACTTATTGCATGGGATCTAAGGAGACCCCCAGCCAGCAAAACGCTACCGCCGTTCCAATAGTTCTGAATTCTGGTCCCGTTTTCTGCAGATGTTTTTGACACCCCCTCATGGGGCCAAGGCGGGAGCAGGGCTGGGGGGCAGGAGCTCAGGCTGAGGTCTGTGCACAGGATGCTGGTCGGGTCGGCTCTGTGCTCGGCCTGCCGGTTGAGTCGGCTCTGTCGTTCGGGTTGGCTCTGTGCTCAGCCTGTCGTTCGGGTTGGCTCTGTGCTCAGCCTGCCGCTCAGGTTGGCTCTGTCGGTCAGGTCGGCTCTGCCGCTCAGCCCGTTGGTCAGGTCGGCTCTGTGCTCGGCCTGCCGGTCGGGTCGGCTCTGTCGGTCGGGTCGGCTCTGTGCTCGGCCTGCCGGTCGGGTCGGCTCTGTCGGTCGGGTCGGCTCTGTGCTCGACCCATCGGTCGGGTCGGCTCTGTCGGTCGGGTCGGCTCTGTGCTCGGCCTGCCGGTCGGGTCGGCTCTGTCGGTCGGGTCGGCTCTGTGCTCGACCCATCGGTCGGGTCGGCTCTGTCGGTCGGGTCGGCTCTGTGCTCGACCCATTGGTCGGGTCGGCTCTGTCGGTCGGGTCGGCTCTGTGCTCGACCCATCGGTCGAGTCGACTCTGTCGGTCGGGTCGGCTCTGTCGGTCGGGTCGGCTCTGTGCTCGACCCATCGGTCGGGTCGGCTCTGTCGGTCGGGTCGGCTCTGTGCTTGACCCATCGGTCGGGTCGGCTCTGTCGGTCGGGTCGGCTCTGTGCTCGACCCATCGGTCGGGTCGGCTCTGTCGGTCGGGTTGGCTCTGCCACTCGGCCCCATGGATCCCCCGTACATCGATGGCCACAGTGGCGGGATGGAGGCAGAGGAGGGAGGTGGCTGCCCCAGCACCCCCCGTGAGGCCTCCCCGTGCCTGCTGGAGAGCTGGCGGCCATGGGGCGGCAGAGGAGGAACCTGGGATGGGACAGTGAAGACGCTGCTGTGGCTCCATGGCCAGAGTTCTCCAGGAGCAGCGATCCAGAACAGCCCACACAGCCTGCGGGTGTTTCACGAGTGGTGCCATTTCTGACCCGTCTGAGCACAGGATCTGTGTGCGCAACGACACTTGTGTATTTTGCATTAGGTAAAAGGTGAGGTAACCAAACCAGTAGAAAAGCCTGATGGTCACATAGCACAAGATGTTTTGGAAACCAGGTGCGAGCCTGCTGCCTGTGAAATGCAGCTCAGACCCTGCAGGACTTACATACCCTGAACAGCTCTGCTATAACTGCTGTGCCCCAGGTGAGCTGGCCGCTGGATGCTTGTGTCTGTCTGTCTGTCTGTCTGCACTGCTGTCCCTGAACCCTGTGTGTGGGGTGTTCAGCTGGCGCGGGGCACAAGTGTCCCCTGGCACGGTGTTAGCAAATGTAATTTGTCTGTGTTTTTTTGGTGCTCAGGGTGCATTGTGTATGCAGGGTGCTAATATGTCATGCTTAATAACAGAAGTGGGTTAAATATTAAGACGTATACATTTCATACCTTTATAAAATTATAAATGGGAGAGTTTCCTGCCATTGTTTGGTCAAGTAAATGAAGAAGGCAGCTCACGAAGTCCAGTTGTCAGGCTCAGGTTTTGAACACAAGAGGCCTTCAACGTATGAAGTTTCCTGCATTCGTTCCTGTTTGGAAAAGCAGAAATCCAAGTCAGTAATCTCTCACATGCTGAAAAGGAAGCACATTTGGATGGGACCTCTTCTTACCAAATGGAGATGACCCTGCAGTTTAGGAAATCCCTGCAGGGCCATGGGGTTTTAAGGCTCCAGGGTTGTAATTCAAGGAAATTTGACGATTATGTTACCTCAGTAATTAAAACCCTACAGTGCAAAACTTCTCAGCGCGTTTGTGGTGAGCATCTCTGGAGCAGCACAGAGACTCCTGCAGAAGTAGTGGTGGCATTTAAGACTTGTGAGAAGAAGACATGCGCTATGCAGAAGGCAAATTTTACACTAAACTCAGAGGGAAAGTTAGCATGTGTTATTTTACTCATTTTTTTACTGGATGGACTTTGAGTGCACATTGAAACATTGCATTCCGTCAACAAATCCTGTGTTTAAATAGGAGTTCGGGCTGTTCTCAGAGGCATTTTGGTAGCGTACATGCTGATTTTTGTTCTCCTTTATGGACCAGCCTAATCTGTGCCGTTAGCATGGTGGGGTCAGTGTATGCACAACAGCTGCATGCTCTGGATATTAATAAAACCCATGTCTTCATTTATTAATTTTAGGAAGCCACAGTCCACAGCCTCATCCTCTAGCTCTCTTTGGTACCAGCAATCACTTTATTTAAGATGGTACCTGAGCCCTTCTTGCTCGCACTCTTCTGTAACTCCTTCTGGTAAGATGTACTGCAGGATTCCCAACTTTAGTACAGCCAACGTGGTGTGTAACGTGATAAATCGTGTGGTAAAGGAACAAAATGAGAATGTGAGGTGAGGCTGGGCAGCTCGTACTTTGTCTGTGATCATGATGGGTGTGTTTTTGCTGATGTGGCACAACCCTGGGTGACGCAGGCCTGGGTGCTGCAGCGGTTCGTGTGGCACCCGGTGCCCCCCGGCACACAGGGTCCTCTCCACGGCCCGAAACAGCCAGTGCAACGTGCGCCCGTGTTGTTCCTCGGCACGGCCGTCTGCCCCTTCCACCTTCTGCCAGAGCTGGGCTGCTGGAGCGCGGGGAGAAGAGCAGAAGCTCCTCGGGAACCCACCACCGGCAGTGCCGAGTGCGGGGGCAGAGCTGCGGCCGGGGAGGTTCCCTGGCACAGGCGATGGAGAGAGCAGACGGTGAGAAGAGGGGTGTCTGGTGGGGGCTGGGGATCTGGGCAGTGTCTCTGCAGGCTGCGCCGGGAGGATGGCAGCTCTGCCTGGAGATGGGGTGTCCGGAGCGGCTGCAGCTGCTGCCCAGGGACCAGCACTGTGTGCGGCAGGAGCCTGTGGTCCCACCCCGAGCCAGTGGCCTGGTGGCCATTGGGAATGATTTCAGTGTGACTGTGTGGTCTGTGGAGAGGAGCCGCAGCTCCAGGCTGTGAGCTCTTCTCTCCAGCCCCGGGCTCACCCTGCTCGCCCACCCGGGGAGGCAGCGCCCGCACTCCAGCCCCTGGGGGTGTCCGGTCGCCCCTGCGCCCCAACACAGGCTGCTGGGGGGGCTGCACCCCGGGCCAGAGCTGCCACCTGTGGGACAGGAGCAGCCCCTGCCCTCCAGCCCCTGCTGGCATTCGCTTCAGATCCTGCCCGGGCCTGGCTTGGGAAATACAAGGCAGTTGTGGTAAATCACAGACCTGAGCACGGGCCAGCCTGGAAGGTGAGGGCGCAGAGCCTTGGGGTGTGGGTTTTTTGCCGTGCCATGCCCCTGCTGCTCCTGGGGAGGGTTTGGTGTGTTTTGGAGCAAAAGTTCAGTGTCTCAGTTTGGAGTGAGCTTCAGGGATTCCTCAGGCTGCCTGTCAGGATGCTCATCTGCTGCTTTAAAAGGTCTGCTTATTTAGTGGCAAGGCTTCCTTAATTCTAGCAAAGATGCATAACTTAACGGAGCTAAATACACTAGTTCTATTACTTTTTAAATTAGAAAAGCTATACTAAAACTTTGAAATAGTAAGTGGGTCTTCTGTGATAAACATGACAGAAATTACAAAGGCTCAAACTTATTTCTGGCGCTTCATTTGTCCCTTGCGGTGAGTTCACGCCATGTCCACACAGTCACAAGCCCTGGTAATTCTCCCTTCTGTTCAGTCCATCACTGTCCCCGTCGGACTGATGGTGCAGCGGGTGCTCCCACGAGCACATTCCTCCCACAGCATGACGGGCGCTGGGGTTTCTGTAGCCAGGCTGAAAGAAAACCGTCACCTGCTGCTCATGGATGTGGGGAAAAAGTCACAGAATATAAATTATGTGCACCGTTTTTATTAGTGTAAATAGTGTAATTTTTTGTTGTTCACTTAACATCAGTACCCGGTGAACTGTGTGTTCCTCAAGGTACGCTGTTTACTCAAGGCAAAGTTTGCCTTTCCGATCTTAAGCGCATTACTAAAAACGTTGAAAACAGACTTAACCTTGAAATGGTGAAGTAAGTAGACTGAGGAGCAGAGTTAGGTTCAGGTTTTCAGTGAAACATTTATTTAAAGCTTTCTCTTGGCATCTGTTATTACTGCAAGAGAAAAATCTAGTGCAAGAAAGAAACTTCAGTGCATGTCTTTTTTATCTTATATTTTCAATTATTTCTGAAATCCTGGATACTGTGCTCAAAGTGTGACAGTATAGGTAGGTGACAAATGCACAATTAAAAAATCCAACAGTTTCTTCTGTGTACAGCAGGGTCTAATGTTGGCATGGACTGTTAAATCAGTGAATTGAGTGAAGTTATTATTATTTCATTCTGTATTGCAGAGATCCCCTTAAACCCAGTAAATACTGTTGGATTTAAGAAGTAGAAGTACTACACTACTCTTTACAAAAAGAAAACTCCTGTGGAGACACTGGTGCTGCCAGGGAGGGTGGGAGGAGCTCAGGAGAGCCTGTGCAGCAGACGATGTGCAGGTTTTGCAGCAGACGATGTGCAGGTTTTGCAGCAGACGATGTGCAGGTTTTGCGGCAGGCGATGTGCGGGTTTTGCAGCAGGCGATGTGCAGGTTTTGCGGCAGGCGATGTGCGGGTTTTGCGGCAGGCGATGTGCGGGTTTTGCGGCAGGCGATGTGCGGGTTTTGCTGAACCACTTGCATGGAGCGGTGTTCTTCCAGTCTCAGCTGTAGCTGTGAAGTCAAAGCGGTCACACACTATACGAAACTGTCCTCCAAAATCTTAGGAAGTAATTTTCTGCTGTAGTATAAGAACCAAGCACAGATTCTAGAAGCTAAAAGTCTTAATTAGAGTAAGTCTCCTGTCTTCAGCATGACAGCTGAAGAATGAACCGAAGCTGTGTAGCATGAGTTAGTCTTGCATGGCCTGCTGAATCGTCACCAGTTGTTGGCACAGCAGTAAGTGTGACTGTTCCACCGAAACAGCCGCCGCTTGTTCTTGCTGCGTGTCCGTGTTCGGGACTCGGGTCTCCCCGCAGCACTGAGTGGCTCTGCTGTGGGTGCTCTTGGAGTGACTCTGACCCACGTAGAGTAGCACAGGAGAGAGGGCAATGGGCGGCTTTAGTTTGTGTCCAGGACAGTCTCAGGACGTGCTGATTTCTGGAAAGGTGTAAATGTGGGAGTGGAAGCATGTGGGATAATTTCCAGTTCTCCAGCACAGCAGATCCACGTGCAGGTCTGAGCCAGCAGAGGTTTTCTCCTTTTTAACGGAGGCAACTCAAATCCTGCCCCTGCTGCAGCTCTTTGTGGTTGGCGCAGGATTTCTGGAGCATCTCAAGGGACGTGTCCCACCCCTCCTCTGTTAAAAGAAGCACAGCGTTCTTGTTACTGCCTGGAAATATGAACCAAACCAGCGAGAGCGACCCCTGCGCAGTGAAACACCAGATTTGAGGAGGAATCTGTGTGAAGAGAGAACAGTTCTTACTTTAAATAAATTAATCTTAAAATTTGCTAGCAGTTGCATTTATTTAACTTTGATGTTAATCAAAGTTCATCATTAATGTGTCACTATAATGTTGTACTGTTATTTTCAAAGTTTATTTCCTGATTTAGGGGAGAAACTAATTTTAAGACACATTAAATACCACTAGACTATATGTGAAATTTAATTTTTGCAATATTGCAATACTTGCAGATGTATGAAAGATTAGAAATTAATTGCTTCTCATTTTAAATGAATTTTTAGTTTTCTTGAATATGTGGGCTTACATCACCACAATTTTTACCTTTAAAACATTGAAAGGCTTTGTCAATAATCTTGGCTAACTTCTGTTAAAAGGGAAATTATGTGCAAAAATAATCTTCAATATAGATATTAAGTTAAAGGATAAAATATTTGGAAGTTAAGCAATGCAGTTTTAACATTACATGTTCATCTTTAATAGTGTTACTTTGGTTTTAAATAATTTATCACAAGATTTTGTTGCAAGTTACACCTAAAAAAATTCAAAATAAATGTTATTGTGTGGTAAATCTTGTCTCAAACTTTTAGATGTTTTCCAAATCTCAGTTCTACAAGCTTTATGAGTGGGAGGGAAACTAACGTGAGGTGTAAAGTGTTTAAAGGCTGAGACGTAACACTGAGGTCAACGCACGGGCTGGAGTTGGAGTCAGGGACTAGAACTGAGCCTGAGCTCAGCAGACCTGGACTCTGCCAAGGCCTCGGTGCTGCTGGGTCTGCAGGACACTGAGTGAACGGACAGCTCAGCTTTTCATTTCATTAATAAGTCTGATGGAATTTAAATGTTTGTTGGATGAAATTCTTAATTGGGTCAGTTGCAGATTATTTATTAATTTGCAATACAATGCTACAGTGCTGCCCAAAGATTTGGTCTCAATTGTGTGTGACATGCCGTGCTCTGCGGTGTGGGGACAGTGTGTGACACACTGTGCTCTGCGGTGTCGGGACAGCGTGTGACACGCCATGCTCTGCAGTGTGGGGACAGCATGTGTCACACCGTGCTCTGCAGTGTGGGGACAGCATGTGTCACACCGTGCTCTGCAGTGTGGGGACAGTGTGTGACACGCTGTGCTCTGCGATGTTGGGATAGTGTGTGACACGCCGTGCTCTGCGGTATCGGGACAGCGTGTGACACGCCGTGCTCTGCGGTGTGGGGATGGTGTGTGACATCCTGTGGTGTCGTCGTGGCCACATCGGCACTGGCTGAACTTGTGAGGCCTTAAATCTGAAAGAACCCACAGCCTGTCCCGTGTCTGCTGTCAGCTGTTCGTCCTGAGATAGAACATTGTAGCTACGCATAATTTATATATGTCATGCATAAGGATATATGGATCTCATTTTGAAATTAAGACAAAAGAGATTAGTTTCTGGCCGTTTTGGTAGGAAAGTGTTTTGTGTTTCCGTATCGGGTGTGTATCTGCTCTGTGTGTTGCCCCTGCTCAGGCGGGCGCTGCCTCTATCACAGCAGCGTTCACGTAGTCGAGTGTGTCATCGGTGACCCCCGAGTCAGGCCCGCTCCTGCAGCAGTGAGGAGCCCGTGGTCAAGTGAGGACAGAGGAAATGGAGTAACGGAAAAATCTGTGTTGCATCCCTAAAACATTTCAGATTTTTTTTTTTGTCTTTATTGTGGGAGAAATATGAGAGTTTTTTCGTGTTGTGCCTCAATGACAGTATATCCAGATGTGTGGCTTAGATTGACACGGTGCTGATAGCAGTAACTATGTAAATCTGTATTGCCTTTTTTTGCAGAAAAGAGGTGGAGCTTATTTTTTTTCCCTGCCACTGTTAATAGTGTTTTCCTAAAATATGATGGATTTATAAATATGTTTAACATGCCTTTCCTCTTTTTGTCTTAGTTCTTTGCTCCCAGCTTGCAGGCACAGTGGTGAACAATGAGCTGTGTGGTGTGACAGGTAGATTTCACAATTTACCTGCTGTAATCGTGTGCTGTGTGCTGCCGTTCAATCATCTCGGAATTTTACTTGCCTGATTAGTTGACTGCAGCAGATTTTCAATTTAAATGTGACTTCATCTGCTTGATTAAAAATGTAACAGAACATTATCTGTTGCAAATAAGTTTCAGAAGAAGAGATGATTTTGCCTGTTTAAAAATAACATCTGTTTATATTGGCTGGGAGCAGACGATTAATACCTCTCTAATTTCGAGGTTTACCAGTCCAGCTCACCTGTCTCTTTGCATGGATAGCTGAAATTGATGGCTGTCGGGTATAAACATTTACCTGTTGATGTTTATTTGATGGATTTCTTTTTTAAGGATAATATAGAATCCCATCATTGGGCATTCATTTATTTGCTGCTCATCAAGATGATTGACAGTTTTGCCAGCAACAGAGAAAAAGGCTTTTCCTTCTTGGTACACACAAGAGAAATTTACTGCTAAGTGCTCAGTGCCTTGCAGGAGAGAGCAGATTTCCGAGGTTTTCACCTCCAGCACTGTAGCAGTTGTGCGCAGGGGCTGTGCGTGCCCGGCAGGACGTGGCAGGAGGCGGCCGTGCCACCGTGGCGGGCACGTGTGTGACCCGTGACTGGTGGGCAGGTGTGTGACCCATAACTGGCAGGCAGGTGTGCCACCATGCCGGTGGTACCGCGCTGTTTTGGTGAGGTGACAGCGTGTTGGGGCTGTGGAGCGAGGCCGGGGCAGCTCCTGCCAGCAGGACGGGGCCGGTCGGCTGCAGCCTCGGGCGGGTGTGCCGAACTCAGCCTGCCCGCGGGGACACCGCAGCACTGCGGCAGCCGGGCCCAGCCGCCAGCAGCGGTCCCAGCCACGGCCCTGCCCGGTCCCCTGCCCGCGGCTTGCTGGGGCTGCCATGGTGGCGCAGGCTGCTCCAGGCCACTGGACCTGTGGGCTCTTGCCAGGATGGGACCGCAGGGGCTGCCAGGATGGACAGTTCCTGTAAATGTGATCGATTGGGACCGCGGGTCGCGGGGACAGCTGCAGCCGTGGTCCCTGCGCCGTGTCCAGTTGGCGGGACTGACGCAGCTGGGCCGGGGCTGCCGGTACCGCTGCCCTGGCACACGTGGCAGCTGCCCCAGCGCCTGCTCTGGACACAGATCCCGGGTGGTACTGGGGCAGTACTGAGCAGCAGGAACCAGGTTTGCGCTGTTGGTGACACCAGTTTCTTGTGAGCCTGGGCACGTGGCTGCATGTACTGCCTTGTTCCCAAATCTGTAGCAGAGATTCGGAAGCAGCTGCCCAGCCTTGTGAAGCTCATGTTGTATGAGTGGGGTATTGTTTTGCTTCTACTGGTAAAAAGACAGTTTCTTCAAGTTTGTTTTATTTTGTTTTTTAAATGCAGTAATTAGATACTATGGAAAGATCCAAAGTCATTTCATCTTGCTTCTGTCCTAAAAGGATGAAAAAATAATTATTTCCATGAGAGATCAAGATGTATTTAAATTCATTTCATGTTAAGGTAGCTGAGGAAAACACTGTACAATTTTTGTCCATAAAACCACACGACACGCACGCGGGGCTGGTTGTTGTTGCATCCGCATGTCACCCGCAGGACGGTGCTTGCGGCTCCTGATTTTCAGCCGCTTTGCTGTGGTTGGGGTTAAAATGTGGTGAGTTTGCTGTAAAGCCTGTAGTGGACTGTTCACCGCTGCAGAAAATGAACGCAGTGGTGATCTGCTCTTTTCTCCGGTTCCCTCCTCTGTTTTGTCCGAGGGCAGCCAGTGCAGAAAGCAGCAATGCAGTTTTCCACTGAGATAGCCGGGTATTCTCAGCCCTTCGAGACCCCGTCACGTTGTCCCCACAGCATAAAGTGATGACAGCTCTGCAAAGGGACCGAGTACTGAGGTAAAAGTCTGTGCAGGCGTGGAAAAGCCCTCCCTTCGTGTTCTGTTGTGTTGAGTGAGCCCCTTGTCCTTCCCCTCAACACCACAAGCCAAGAGTCATTTATTTAATAGCTCACCCATGAAGTTACCTTCCTTTTCTCCTGCTGCCAGAACACCCTGGAAAACTCAAGTTGAGTCACAAGTTTGGTTCTTTTCCAGTGCTTTGAAATGTCAAATATGCATTTATGCAAAAATCACAGTATATTTTAAGCATGACCCTCCTATGGCTGAGATTGGTAGCGAAATCCTTCCTGGTAACGGATCCATCCCCAGACACACCTCAGTGTCTGGCACAGGTAACCATGAATTAGCGGAGCAGCCACTGGTGTTCAGCTGCTGCTTCTGCACGTTTTCAGGAATTTTCGGTGGACATAATTGCACATGTGAATTTGTTTATTCTTGTGCTGTTATGTTCTCCTGCAGGCTAGGTTTGTAAAAATACAGCCATGATGTACTCGAGGCCAGTGCGTTTGTCAGTTAAAATCATGAATGCCTCTTATTTTACACCATTGTGAAAATGGCAAACCACATCCAAAGAGCCTGGAAAAAAAAAAGCAGAAAACAACAAACTTTTTTATTGAATTGCCATTTGTTTTGTATTGTTTTGCCCTCTGTATTGTAAATACAGAAGGGTTCTATGTGCTGGGCATGTAAATAAACCTGTTAGGGTTTTTTTTAGTATAGTCTATTTCTCTTTATTATATATGAGTGAAAGGGTTATTGTATTTTTAGATCTAGAAGCTCAAGACTAATCCAGGGTGCGTGGAAAACAAGGGGGTGTACTTCAGAGGATTTGCTGAAGTTTCACTATTGTTGGTCTCAAAACGCGGTTTCAATGGGCCCAGATGACCTCATCTTTCGCTGGCCGCTAATCCACAACCTCCATTTTCACAATGTCTTAGAAAAGTTTATTTAAGGAGACTTGCACTGGAATAATAGGTGACGCTTTGCATAAGTCATAAAGTCAAAGTTAAACAAGTACGTCTATGTTGTACTTTGTATACTTAACACTGAAGAAAAAAGATATAAAATTTTCAGTTTGAATAAATTTTTATAATAATGTTTTAATTTTATTCACAGATGTTAAAACTTAAAGTAGCCTCATACAGCCCATAGCCAGTACTTCAATTTAGAATTTGTGGTTCAATTATAATTTTTTGAAATTTATTTACTTCTTTTTTCAGTCAATGCTATAAAAAACAAAAAAAACCAAAAAAGTGAAATTGTCTTTTGGGGAAATCTTATTCCTCGTGTGCTTATTTTGCTCCTTGAAATGTGTGAGATGCCCTTGCCGCCCGGCGTGGTGGTGGCGGAGGCAGAGCCAGGTCCGCAGCTGCTGGTGCTGGTGCCGGTGCATGTCCCGGGAAGCCTCGTCTGGCCGCGTGCTGGTGCTGGTGTCACGGTGCCGGTGCACATCCCGGGAAGCCTCGTCTGGCTGCGTGCCGGTGCCGGTGTCATGGTGCCAGTGCACATCCCGGGAAGCCTCGTCTGGCTGCGTGCCGGTGCCGGTGTCATGGTGCCGGTGCACATCCCGGGAAGCCTCGTCTGGCTGCGTGCCGGTGCCGGTGTCATGGTGCCAGTGCACATCCCGGGAAGCCTCGTCTGGCTGCGTGCCGGTGCCGGTGTCATGGTGCCGGTGCACATCCCGGGAAGCCTCGTCTGGCTGCGTGCCGGTGCTGGTGTCACGGTGCTGGTGCACGTCCCGGGAGCCTCGTCTGGCTGCGTGCCGGTGCTGGTGTCACAGTGCTGGTGCATGTTCGTCTGGCTGCGTGACAGAAGCGAGCAGAGCCCCATTGTGAAGGGGGAGAAGGTGATGGCTGCGCTGGTTTCCTTCAGGCCTCTCTGCAGTCCTGTGGTCCCTTGGCGAAGATGTGCTGTCACACCATGCCTTTGTGTCACCACAGCCGTGTTGGGAGGACACAACATGTGGGACAAGCTCTTTGCAGGGAGCACCTCCACGTCCTGCTCTGCTGCTCACTCTGGAGCCCCCGACCCGCATCACGGCCGTGAAGGAGCCAGAGGTTCTGGTGTGGGTGCTGCTCCTGCAGCTCCCACAGCCCACCGGAGGTTCTCCTGGTGTGGGTGCTGCTCCTGCAGCTCTGGCAGCCCACCTGAGGTTCTCCTGGTGTGGGTGCTGCTCCTGCACCTCCCGCAGCCCAGTGGAGCCCTCAGCCTGGTCGCTCTTCCATGGGGGTGCAGGGTGCCGGCCGGGGTCGGTGCAGGACAACGTCCTCCTCCCCAACAAGGTCTCTCTGCGAGCACCCAGCCTGCTCGGCAGACGGGAGGCAGGCTTCAGTATCTAGCTGGAATCTAGCTATATGCTAGATAAAACTGCCAGTAAGAAGTAATTAATAAAAGAGAAAAAAGGCAAATCGGACCAGCAAAAACATTTTTATGGTTCTACCCCAGAACATTGTTAGGGTAGCTGAAAAGCAAGAGATGAGCGGGATGTGCAGTTATTTGACCAGTCACAGAGCCAAAAAATAGGACACGGATGTTAAAAAACTGAAGTGGCACCTAATAAACGAAGTCAAATGTTGATCCCCTTACCTGTCACTCACGCTGTTGGACTGGCAGTCAGTATTTAGTGTTTTAGTTCTGCTGGAGCCCAGAGCCATGTGAGGAGGTGAATGACACAGGTCGGCCCATCCTGAGCCTCTTCCCAAATCCCAGACTTGTGTTCCGCAGGCACCCTGGTCCCTCACCTCCCTTTCCTTCCCCGGCCTTTTCATCCCCCTTGCACCCCCTGATGTCAGCCGAGGTCAGAACTGCGGCGGTGTGTGTGCCATGTTGCACTGAGCCCGGGAGCGGGCAGGCGGGTGGAGACAGTGCCATGAAGCCGCTGAGTCACAGAGCTGTGGGACATGGGCTGCCCGACCCCCAGAGCGGCTGCAACAGATGGAGACGGGCGGGAGCGGGAGCTGGACACAGCCAGACAGCCACAGCCAGACACAGCCACAGCCAAACACAGCCACAGCCACAGCCAGACACAGCCACAGCCAGCCACAGCCACAGCCAGACACAGACACAGCCAGACACAGCCACAGCCAAACACAGCCACAGCCACAGCCAGCCACAGCCACAGCCAGCCACAGCCACAGCCAGACACAGACACAGCCAGACACAGCCACAGCCAAACACAGCCACAGCCACAGCCAGACACAGACACAGACACAGCCAGACACAGCCACAGCCAGCCACAGCCACAGCCACAGCCAGACACAGACACAGCCACAGCCAGACACAGCCACAGCCACAGCCAGACACAGACACAGCCAGCCACAGCCAGACACAGCCACAGCCAGCCACAGCCACAGCCACAGCCAGACACAGCCACAGCCGCAGCCAGCCACAGCCACAGCCAGCCACAGCCACAGCCACAGCCAGCCACAGCCACAGCCAGCCACAGCTACAGCCACAGCCAGCCGCAGCCACAGCCAGCCACAGCCACAGCCACAGCCAGACACAGACACAGCCACAGCCAGCCACAGCCACAGCCACAGACACAGCCAGACACAGCCACAGCCAGACACAGCCACAGCCACAGCCAGCCACAGCCACAGCCAGCCACAGCCACAGCCAGCCACAGCCACAACCACAGCCAGCCACAGCCACAGCCAGCCACAGCCACAGCCAGACACAGACACAGCCACAGCCAGCCACAGCCACAGCCAGCCACAGCCACAGCCAGCCACAGCCACAGCCACAGCCAGACACAGACACAGCCACAGCCAGCCACAGCCACAGCCAGCCCGACACAGCCACAGCCAGCCACAGCCACAGCCAGACACAGACACAGCCAGACACAGACACAGACACAGCCAGACACAGCCACAGCCAGCCACAGCCACAGCCAGCCACAGACACAGCCAGACACAGCCAGACACAGCCACAGCCAGCCACAGCCACAGCCAAACACAGCCACAGCCACAGCCAGACACAGCCACAGCCAGCCACAGCCACAGCCAGACACAGCCACAGCTGCAGCCAGCCACAGCCACAGCCAGCCACAGCCACAGCCACAGCCAGCCACAACCACAGCCAGCCACAGCCACAGCCAGCCACAGCCACAGCCAGACACAGACACAGCCAGGCACAGCCACAGGCACAGCCAGGCACAGCCACAGGCACAGCCAGACACAGCCACAGCCAGCCACAGCCACAGCCAGACACAGCCACAGCCACAGCCAGCCACAGCCACAGCCAGACACAGCCACAGCCAGACACAGACACAGCCAGCCACAGCCAGCCACAGCCACAGCCAGACACAGCCACAGCCAAACACAGGCACAGCCAGACACAGCCACAGCCAGCCACAGCCACAGCCACAGCCAGACACAGCCACAGCCACAGCCAGCCACAGCCACAGCCAGCCACAGCCACAGCCAGACACAGCCACAGCCAGACACAGACACAGACACGGCCAGACACAGCCACAGCCAGACACAGACACAGCCAGGCACAGCCAGACACAGCCACAGCCAGACACAGCCACAGCCACAGCCAGCCACAGCCACAGCCAGCCACAGCCACAGCCACAGCCAGCCACAGCCACAGCCAGCCACAGCCACAGCCAGCCACAGCCACAGCCAGACACAGGCACAGCCAGGCACAGCCAGACACAGCCACAGCCAGACACAGACACAGCCAGGCACAGCCAGACACAGACACAGACACAGCCAGATGCAGACACAGCCAGACAGCTGGGGAGCCTGGCAGCTGCCTGTCCTGCCTGCCCTGCCTGCGCTGCCTGCTGTGCCTGTCCTGCCTTTACTGCCTGGCCTGCCTGCCCTGCCCGCTGCTCCTGCCAGCCCGGTCGGGCTGTTGCGGCTCAGGCGGCCGATGTTCCCTTTGCCAGCACCGCGGTCGGTGCTGCATTTGGTGCTGCAGGACAGGGCTGGGCTGTGCGCCTGGGCCCTGCACCCCGTGCCAGCTGGTGTCACCGCAGGGACACCAGCTGTGTGCCCGTCACCTCTCCCATGCGGGAGGATGCACAACGAGAGGCCTGGGGACGACCTGAGACAGTTCTGGCTGCAGCAGAATTGCATTTTCTGTTGAGAAGTGTCTGTGGCCTCCTGGAGAACAAGTAAAAAGCTTCAAACCTGTGGAGTTAAGGAATTCGAGACGAATTTGTTAACTCCGACATTCAGATCATCTTGTTGCAGACTCAAGGGTGCCAAATCCTTCAAATCCTTTTCCCAAAGTTATGTCGACAGGCATGCCTTGTTGTATAAACTGGATTACAGTACAGAGGGCGAGGCGAACACCGTAACAGAATTCATGGCTGCACAACTCCACTGTGGTAGCCCTTGTTAAAGTGTCACTGGCAAAAGGTTCTTCCTTTCATTCATCTTTGTGATACCATTTTTTTCAGTCTACATGAGTAGTATTGCAGTAAATGCTCTAGTAGTTTGAATTTCTTTAGTTGAACTTACTTTTCTGAGTGTCCCAGGTAAGAAGGGCTGTACCATAATAACAGCTGTAGGTGGTTGTTCATACCCTTTTAGTGTTTTGCAGTTTGAACCTGATTAGCAGATGTTTTCCTACAGCGTTTTTCTTCACACACTCCTGTTTTTACTGATGCTAGCTCATTCTGAAGATTAGAAAAGTGATTGTAGCCTTGACGTTTGTTTGAAAGTAATTTTACTTGGTTTTTCTACAAATTTACTGGAAAAAATAGTGTTACTAGGATTTTACAACCCCTTGCTCGTAAAGCAGCGTGCTGTCTCCTGTGTGTGCTATAATCAGAATTGCTGATTTTTACTGTTCAAGGTTTATTTCCTCACTTGGTGTGAAACTATTGTAAAACTTCATGGTTCTTGATAAATAGAATTCTTCAGATGAAATGATGTTACTTCTGCAGTTGGTCAGCAAGTTGCAGCTTTTCAACCTGATGCCTTAAAAACTCACCCCGGAGGCACCAGTGGGGCTTTGTGGCTTCAGAGATTTAGGTTGGTTTCCATGTTATTTATCAGGTATTGGGAAAACTCCTTCATTCATTGCAAAAAAGCAGTTTCTGAGCTCCAGCTTCCCCCATTTTGTGCCACTAGGACAGACAAGATACTTTTTTCCTTTTCACAGACCGGTGCTTGGTGTAGCTCCTGCTGGACGGGGGGTCAGTGGGTTTGGGGCTGGGGGCTGTGGGGGCTAGAGGGGCCAGGAGGCGATGGCCGTGTCGTGAGTGATGGCCGTGTCGTGAGTGATGGCCACGTTGTGGGCGATGACTGTGTTGAGAGCGATGGCCGTGGGTGATGGCCGTGTTGTGGGCGATGGCCTGTTGTGGGCGATGGCCATGTTGTGGGCGATGGCCGTGTTGTGAGTGATGGCCGTGGGCAATGGCCGTGTTGTGGGTGATGGCCGTGTTGTGGGCAATGGCTGTGTTGTGAGTGATGGCTGTGGGCGATGGCTGTGTCATGGGCGATGGCCATGAGTGATGGCCGTGTCGTGAGTGATGGCTGTGTCGTGGGCGATGGCCATGTCGTGGGCGATGGCCGTGGGCGATGGCCGTGTCATGGTCGATGACCATGTCATGAGCAATGGCCGTGTCGTGGGCGATGGCCATGTCGTGGGCAATGGCTGTGTTATGAGCGATGGCCTTGGGCAATGGCCGTGTCGTGGGCGATGGCAGTGAGTGGTGGCCGTGTTGTGAGTGATGGCTGTGTCGTGGGCGATGGCCGTGTCGTGGGTGATGACCGTGTCGTGAGCGATGGCCGTGTCGTGAGCGATGGCCGTGTCATGGGCAATGGCCGTGGGCGATGGCCATGTCATGGGTGATGGCCGTGTTGTGGGCGAAGGCCGTGTTGTGAGCGACGGCCGTGTTGTGGGCGATGGCCGTGTCGTGGGCGGTGGCTGTGTCGCAGGGGGTGGCCATGTCGTGGGCAGTGGCGATGTCGCGGGTGATGGGGATGTTGCGGGCAATTGTGATATCACGGGCGATTGCCATGTCACGAGTGATGGCCATGTCATGAGCGAAGGTGATGCCGTGGGTGGTGGCGATGTCACAGGTGATTGTGATGTTGTGGGTGACATCATGGGTGGTGGCAATGTGGCAGGCGATGGCCGTGTCGTGGGCGACGGTGTTGTTGTGGGTGATGTCAACATCTCGGGCACACGCCACCCGTGTGTTGCCACCCCTGTGCCTCGCCATCTGTCTGTCCATACCCCCAGGCTGCCGGGGAGGGGTCCCAGTCCGTCTGTCTGAGCAGTGGCGTCCCTCTGGCTCTCGCTCCGCGCGAGGACACGTAGCCCAGGGACGGGAGGGGATCACCCCTCCTTTCCAGAGGATTCCCAACACAAAGGGGATCTGCTGCATGTAACAGCTGTGCGAAATGGATTGTCATAAACTTTTTATCCAAAGTGACAGAATTCTTCTGTGCAGTGTAAATTGTGTTACGAAAATGTAAAGTTCATTAACAAGCTGTGTATTTTTTTATCCACTTGAATGTAATTTAGAGATTATATACTGTAATAGGATTTATAGCATTATACTGTTTAATCTTTATGGTTTTACAAACACATTAAGTACAGTTGGCAGAACCTACTGCTTGCCTTCAATGTAAGGGTGCCCTAACATAAGAAAACAAGCAACACACGCTTATCTGCACAACTTTTGTTTATTTTATTGGCATTAGTAGAATTAAATAAATCTCTGTAAGCAGTATAGAATACAAACCTGATGAATTCAGCATCTTACCTTCAAGGATAAGGTGGTCCTGGTTTGAGGGAAATTTGTACTGGATATGGAAGGTATTTGTATCACGTCAGCAAGCTGCTGCGCTTGAGGACGTGTTAAAAAAGCAGCTGTAAAAGTAAGACGTTATGTAGGGAAAAGACAATATTTCTCTTAAACTAAAGGAATAGAAGTTCTTTACTGCCTTGTAGTAGATAAGCTCTAAACTAACTGGTTTACAGTCTAGAGGTATAAGCCAAGTGAAAGAACAGGGCCTGGAGAAGGGCTGGTGGGCGCAGAGGCTTTATCAGTGTTAACATGCTGGTCCACGTCAACCCATCCCTCCTCAGTACCAAACACTGCTGCTATCCCTGTATGCTTTCGTGCTTTCTAAAACACATCTTCTTAGTTCACTTTGTATCCCTTAAAATATCCCGCAAAGATAAGCGTCCGTTTCATGTTACTTAGGACTCAGAACCTCATCTGCCCCTTTCCTGTGCCAAACATAAGAGGCACTTTCCAGTAGAGCTGGTTTGGGGAGCGCTCTCTGTTCCCCATCCTGAGCCTCGGTCAGGGGTCGCTGGTACCGCCGGGGCTCCTGCCCCGTGTTCCTGCTCCTTGATAATTAAGTGCTCATTATGTTTACTTTGTGATGAGTTGCAGTCACTCACGGTGGTTAAAAGAGACATGATGATGCTGTGGTTGTTGTGTTAAGTATGAACCGTCTTCTTTGGGAAAAGGAAAACTTTTGAGCTCTTCCAGCAGTCATTTTGTTGTTACAAATTCTGATAAATGTGTTAGAGAGGAGGTTTCAGAAAACGTGCTGACTCAGCCTAGTGCATAGCCGTTTGGTAATTGCCTTTACCTGAGGACAGTTGTGTGCTGGGGTGAATCTTAAACTGTTAGACATACAATGGTAATGTACAAATATGACTTGTATTCGCGTTCTGTCATTGCTGTATTTTCACAACAATTAATCAGGCATTTCACCCTCAAAGGCTGTAATTTTACACTGATTTTGAGACACAGTGCTGTTTTTTCCCCCATTTACATCTACACTGAACGATCATGGAAATGCTGCTGAAACGCAGGGTATTTTAGAGAGAGGGATGAGTTAAGAATTTCTGTGTGTGGATGACAAGGTGTGTCTTGTTGCTATAAGACACGGTTCCAACATTAATCCGCTGTACTTAGTTCAGAGCAGGTAGTTCTGGCCCGTGCCGGGGCCAGGCTGCTGCCCCTCGCGCGCAGAAAGAAGCAGAACGAGCCTCATCTGTTCTGCTCGGGGGTCTTTTTGTGAAGTGCTGGAAATTGGTGAAATTTGGAACCTGGGGATGACTTGTCTTGTTCTGCCACCCAGAATGGTTTACACCTCATAAGCTTTTGCTTTAAAAAAAAAGAAGTCTAGAAATGTGATTACCCACCTTGCAAAAACCAAAGTCCCAACCATCTCCACTAAGCCCGTGGCAGGGGGTGGGTGTGTGCCGTGACAGCGCAGGGTGCCTGGCCGCCTCCTCCTCCTCACGACATGAGGGTCACAGGCCGGGCTGCAGCTGTGCTCGCCCCGATCGATCCCCAATCAATCCCCCATTGCCCCACGATCGATCCCCGATCGATCGGTCCCCGGCACAGTCTTTGCCAGAGTGGAGGGGCCACAGCAGCGCTGCATGCCGGTGACTCCTCCTGCTCCTGCCCGTATCAGTGTCTTCTCCCCATCGGGGCCTTTCCTGCCGGGGTTGGACGGGCCAAGGCAGAGCAGCCGCACTGGGAAAAAATTACTTGGAGAAAGACATCCAGGAATAAAACCGGCATGTGAACAGCGCAGCCTCAACAAAGATATCCAGTTGTCAGGGGACGTCACCCCATAAACCTACTGAAAATGTCCTTTTCTTTCCTCCATTTCTCCGTATAGCTTTTCTTTATTTTTACACAAAATGTCAACTCTTTAGCATTTGGGTTGTTCCTTAGAATGGGTCTCTTCTTTGTGTAAAATAAGCTTTGAGTGTTTATTTAGATGTTCACTGAAACTGTGTGGAGAGCAGTAATTGTACTAAAGAAGTAATCCATTTAGTCATGGGAAGCTGTACTTAGCCTTTTTTTTCTTTCTTTCTTTTTTTCAGTGTAACAGGCAATTTTAAGGAATTACAACTTAAATTTCTGAATTTAATTTTAATAATTATGTTGATAAACTTGCTTTCACTTCATGGAAAAAAGCATGCCTCTCCTACACTACTGTTTGCTTATTTTCAGAATCAGAATCATTGCCTTCTGTAAAATGGTGTTTTTCTGCTTCCATTCCTTTTATTCTCCAACTTCTAAACAGTCTTCTTGTGAAACAGATGCTTCAAACTATTTTATGGAGTCTGCTAAGTCAGCTTAGGGAATCTTCACATTTAAGCATATAATTGTCTGCTTAGAGCCCTAGACTGGTAAAATAACATATATAGCTTGCCGTACCTATTGTACTTTGCCTTTCATTCGTGTTAAAGCAGTCATGCTTGGCGGTTTTTTGTTGTTTTTCTTTTTTTTTTAAAGTCCCTAAACATGGTGTGGATCTCACTGTACGGTGCTGCTGTCTGTGTTAGAAACGCAGCAGGGAACTGTTTGTGTACTGGCCTTGCAGTGACACCTGAATGGCAGGGAGAAGGAGAAGGAGAAGGAGAAGGAGAAGGAGAAGGAGAGGAGCGGGGGGACGCTGGACATGGGTGTCGGGATTCCTTCGGGGCGCTATCCATGGCTGAATGCTGTGGGGACCATGGGGCCACCATCCCCATGGGGACCAAGGGGTCAGGCAGAAGATGTGCCCAAGCATAAGAGATGTCCCTTCCTCTTCTCTGAAGAGACAGTCATGGTGCACGTGTCCGCGGTCTGTCCCCGGAGGAACACACCTGAGGTTTTATAGAGAATGCTCCAGGTCCGTGGCCATGGAGGGCTGCCCAGGCCTGCCCGTGGCACTGGTGGGGTGGCCCAGCCTGGCTGTGCCGTCCTTCTCGCGTTCCCATCCCGGGATGCTCCGCCAGAGCCGGGTCATCTCGGCAGCGCCGGCACAGCCAGCTCATCTCGGCAGCATCCAGCAGAGCCGGCTCATATCAGCAGAGCCGGCAGAGCCAGGTCATCTCAGCAGAGCCGGCAGAGCCGGCACTGCACGCCCTGCCTGCTCAGTGCCTGCACGCCCAGCTCTGCCCCTCGTGCTGTGCGTCTGTCCATTCCCCACAACCCAAAGGGCTTTTAACAGCGCCGTTTAGTGCAGGTCGTGAAATGAGAGGGAAGGTTGAAATCAACCACATTTGCTTTGCATAAAATTGATGCTCAGTGGAATTTATCTTTTGTCTTCATGCGCTGTCACAGCTTTGTGTTTTGCAGTTTTAGGAAAATGTTTAAAGCAACAGAAAATACATTAGGAATTGCAGCACCCAAAGTGCTTAGAGGTGATCAGATTGCAGCAGTTTTTGAGGTGTTGGATGCTGAAACACGATGGCCAACTTTTCAGTCCTGCCTGTTTTCTCTTTGTACTTCTAAACCGGTGCACAAGTAGAAGAGAATTGTTGAAAGTGTACCCAGGAATGTGTTTATCAGCTAGTATGAAGCTGATGGAGTCAGCGATTTGCCCGCAGCATCCCGGTCCCTTAGAAACGGTGGGTTAAAATGCTTTTACACGAGTCTGGGGGGCTGGACCGGAGCGGCGCGGGGCCAGGGCTGCAGCGGGATGCGCTGGGTGTTCTGCACCACGGGCAGTGCTGGCTCCACAGAATTTCAGCTCAGGTTTTAGCGTCTTCTTGTCAAATATGGTATCATCATACTGTTATGCAAAAGTAGTACATATTTTTTAGCCATACTTGTACATTAAAAGTGTGCTAAACTCGACATATGAGCAGACTACCTGGCAAGAATAGAACAGGTAAAAAGGTAAGACATACCAGGTTATTCGTTAACAGAAATACAATTATTTTTGTTTTATCATCAATGAAGAGCATTGCACTCATTGGTATTTCTTGGTGTTGGAATCTGAATTTTAGGCATTTAAAATTGTATTTATGCTTTTAAATGTTATCATTATACAAAACTAAAATTTGTATATGCATTCAAACATTATGTGTGACACTTCATGGTAATCTCAAGTTCTTTTTAATTGTTCTTGTTAAATGGGGCCTCAAATAGAGACAGTGGGAGGATGATGATGGGGCTCTGTAAAACTCTGTATGTGTGGAGAAGAGGATAATTTAAAAGTTTCTGTTGTCCGTTTGGTGCAAGAGCCCAGGCAGCATCCTGTGAAACTGTGTTGGAAACATCGTCCTCCCTCAGGCTCCACGTCGTCAGGCTGTGTCACTGGTGCCACCAGCGCCAGGGGGCTCGGAGGAGCTGCTGGGGTCCCAGGTTCTGACGGCAGCAGGTGGCAGAACAGAAAAGGCTGTTAACTGTAGAGATACACGATCGCTGCAATTTGACAGTTTTTGCTGTTACTCTGTGGTCTGGCCCCTTTGCATTGGGAAGGGACACGAGTGTATTTGGAGATGGGCGTTTCGGTGGTCCCGGTGGTTCCATGTAGGTTTGCAGTGCAGACAGTCCCTGATGTCCCGCCCCGGTGCCACAGTGGCTCAGCCTGGCACAGCCGCGGCCACGACCGGAGCTGATGGCACGAGATGGTGCGGCTGAAGATCAGGCTGGGGGGTAGTGAGCTGGGGGGAGATGGTGAGATGAGGGGGTGGTGAGCTGGGGGGAGATGGTGAGATGGGGGGGTGGTGAGATGGAGGGAGATGGTGAGATGGGGGGGTGGTGAGCTGGGGGGAGATGGTGAGATGCGGGGGTGGTGAGCTGGGGGGAGATAGGGAGATGGGGGGAAATGGTGAGATGGGGGGGAGATGGCGGAGGTCTCGCAGGCACTGCTGGGGGAGTTCAGACCGAGAGTCCCATCCTGCCACACACCCCTGTTTTATGGCTGGAAGAAGTAGAAGTTGGTGTTCCCTTCAGCGGGCCCTGGGCTGTCCTGTCCCAGACCATCTCTGCTGAAGAGGTTCAGAGCTCCTCCCAGTCCCGTTTGTCCCATGAACCTCTCTTGCCTCTGGGAGGTTTCCTGTGCCTGATGGCAGTTCTTCCTAAAATACCCCTCTGGTTCTAAGTCCAGAGGGCAAGAGGTTGGTTATTCACCCCACATCCGACATGGTGTTTGAGGTTTGCACGTGGGCAGGTGGAGCAGGCGGCTCTGGTGCTGGTGCCACGTCCCGCGGGGGCTGAGCTGCTGGAGCGAGGCCAGGGGGCACAGGGGCTTTGTCGCTTTGTCTGTCGGTCCTGGTGCCGCTGGGGTGGCAGGGCTTCCTTCTCCCCCTTTCCTAAGGCACCTGTTGAGGTTCCTTGCGTGCCTCTCCATGGGCTCATGGATGTTGGGTTTGCTCAGCAGGAGCGAGGAGGCTGAAGGTTTGTGTTGGTGATTACCAGATCCTGGCTGCTGTGTCAGCCATGGCAACAACAACGGGCTAGTCAGAAACTCCAGTTCAGTCACATTCCTAGACAACCCGTGGTACCTGTGCTTTGGGAAGGAAAAGGGCAGACAGGGTGCTCTCACGTGCAGCGGTGATGTCTAAAATCTGTAGCCTATTTTAATATTAAAAAAAAAAAGTCTAAAATTGGTCTCCTAATTAGACTTGGTTTGATTTAAAGACTTAATATGGATTTAGAAGTTCATTTCCTGGGAGCTGTTTTTGACATACCCCACCACCCCTGTCTGCAGCGGCACCTCCTGGGGGGAGTCCCTCGGTGCCCCCGCTGACACCTCTCAGCAAAGCCCAGGGTCTCCTGGGGAGCGCACAGGTGCTCGCGGGCCTCGTCCGGCACCAGGCAGCTGCTTAATTAATCCTTCCTCTGGTCTGGCATGTCCTTCTTTGAGCTGATCTATCTCAGCGGCTTCACCATCCCCATTGCTGGTACTCGGCACAGGACGCAGTGGACTTTTCCAGCAGCTTCAGGAAAATGGTGGCGTGTTCAATAACAGGAACTTCTGACCCAAACTGGAAGCTGTGTCAGAGTCATGGAGAGCGGCTGGAGGGATTTGTCCCCCTGGGGGTCCCGGGGCTCTCCCCGCTGCTCCCCGCTCCTGGAGCAGTGCAAGGGGCACTGGGCTTTACGAGCTGCCCCAACCGGCATCTTTGACCTCAGTCTCGTTTCCAGCGCTGGTGCTGGAACACAGGCTGTGTACATGTGGATAAAAGCAGGGCTACCCGCAGACAAGGGAACCGAATGAAGAAATCCTCCCTTCTCCCCAGTGCAGCAACGCAAGGAGACAGACCTCATCACAAACCCAAGTAATTATTTTCAAAGTCAATTTTTTAAAGTCTGGCTAAGAAGCTAATGACACTTTGGCATTTTGAAGCATCAGCTTAGATGCATGCCCAGAGATGACACCAAAATTTTTCCTTCATATGTTTTTTTTTCTTAAACAGTATTTCCTTTTAAAACTTAATTTCATTATTTTAATGAAGTTTATTGATTCTTTTAGATAGTTCCCTGTGATTTGCTTAACGGAATTACAAAATAAGATGCAGCTGCAGCAGAAAATACATGCAGTAAGGAAGTAGAGAGTGGCCAGAGAAGAGAGTGCCAGAAATGGCTGTGCCAGGGCTGTGTCTGCCGGCCCAGCGGCACCGGGCGGTCTGTGTGCTGGTCTGTCTGTCTGCAGCCTGGAAATAGCACAGGTGATTTGCTGGTTCTCCTGTTTCTTCTCCGTGGCCAGAAAAAAATGCCCAATAGGTTGTAATGTGCTTGAAGTTCACTGGCTCTGACTGCCACCTGTGACCCCTTCCTGAACGCTCAGGATGCCTGAACTTGCAGCCCCTCACATGGTTTGTTTTACCTATTTCAGACATTTGGAAGTTTTACTTTTCGGCAAATGCCAATAGGTGAGTGTGCTGAAAACACTGATTCTTTTTGCTATGTCCTGGTTTTTATTAAGCCTTTATTCCAAAGCAGTTCACCTTGTGATTTGGGTTTTATGTTGAGCAGGAGCCACACGGGCGGTGGCAGAGCTGCAGCCAGCATCCCGCGGTGCTGTTCTGCTGAGAACGGAGGTCATTCTGTTATTTATTCTTCCATTTTCTTAAAAGACAGCAAACTGTAATTGAAACCAAGTTGCAGCAACTTGTTAAACACTTGAGGACCAGCACCCGTTTTTATCCAGCACTGATATTTAGGCTGCAGCTGCTGCAGATAAACGGAGGCCCCAGATGGTGCCTGTCTAATCCTCATGAGAATTCATGTCCTAGAGGCAGCTCTTATCTCTCCAGACCTGACATTGTCTGCAAGTCTGCTATAAGGGGGAATAATATAAACATGCTATGCATGAGTTTCACTTCCTTGAATAACACAAAGACACAGGAAGTTAGTTAGATGTTACAAGAATAGAGTTCACATTACTGAAAGTCTGGCCGTTTCTGTCCCCTGGCAGGTAGCGGTGGTTTGGGGGATGAGGTGCACACTCCAGACATTGTATTGATCATAGTTTGCTGCTGGGAATTGCTCACAGAGATCGTTTTAGAGAACGTGTTTGTGTTTGTTTGCTCTGTCGCTGCTGCCGGTCACCGGTGGCTCCGCTGGTGACGCCGAAGGTGCTGCTGTCACCCTGCCCACGCTGTGCACAGGTGGTGGAACGGTCCGGTTCCTCAGTTTCCCCACAGAAGCACATCCTGGCTTGCTGCGCTCTGTCTGTCCCCCTGACCGGTCCGTGTGTCTGGGACAGAGGGTCCTGCCCGCAGCCCCGGGTGTCCCTGTCGCTCCCTCCCAGGGCCACTCTGCTGCTGTGGAGACGGGATCCTCGTGCACCTTCTGCTCTATTCCTTCCATCTCTGCCTTTAAAAACAGTCTGTGTCAGGCTCTAGATGACTCGACTTTAATTTTAAAAAGTGGTGTTAATCGGTTAATTCCAGCGGGTCCTGCAGGTATTTCTGTTGTGCTGGTGTGTGACTATCTCGCCAGCACTAGGGCTCGTTTCGATCTGCGCAGCTGTTGTAAGGGGACATCTATTCACTGCCTGGATAGGAGGAATTAGAAATGGAATAATTTCACAAGATGTCCTGGCTTCACAAGTTGAAAGTTGCTCACCATCTCCTTCCATGACAATGTGAGCTTGTGAACAAAAGGAGCTGCCAAAAGGAGTGAAATCCGGCAGAGCTGCAGCTTTAACTCCAAGTATGACGGTGCCTCGGGGTGGCCGGGGCTCTGGACTGATTCAAAGGCATCAAAAGTGAAAAAAAAAAAAAAAAAGAAGAACAAAACCAAAAGTTGCCAGAAAGGTATTCATGGAGACAGGTTATCAGAGGTAAGTCTGGGAAGATATAAAGATAAAAGGAATACTTGTTACTGTCAGAAGAGAAAACGGACACTGCTAAAAACCTAGCATGGTTTCTTCTTTAGGGACCAGCATTTCTTGAAAGATGCATATTTACTGAACTTTTCTGTACTCGGTGATAAAAACCGTAACATTGTTCAGCAAGGGAGGAATGGGAATACAGCAGAAAATATAGCCCGATTTATCATCAGTGTCTTGGTATTTATTGAGTTGTTAAGCTTGTGATGATTTTACATTGTGTCTCATTTGTGTTGTGCTATATTGTTCCATCTCATACATGAAAACTTCCAGAGCACTCTTGCTTCTAATATTTATTTCTAGTGCTATATAAGAGCATCTTTTCTTGCCTAATATATTGCTTGCTGCTCTGGAAGTGAAAAATATAACATCTCAGGTGGCTCTGCAAAAACAGTACATCTAAGTCTCTGTAACACTGCAAATGAAGTAATAATTTGGAGGGTTTTCTGCTTTATTTAAAAGAGAATGAACAAAAGTTACTAGACTCTTCATTTGAAAAGAAGCTAAAATCTTTGTAACATTTTTGCCATGTGAAAGAAGAGATCCCACACTAAAATCTTGACAATTTTGGTTTAATTTGGGTCCAGCTGCTCTCAGAAGAGAGAATATGTGCTTTTTTCCATGTTTTAAATAACTGTGTCCCAGCCAATAGCACATTGGTGAGAATGTACATGTATTGAAAGTTTCATTAGTCAGACTTATTTCAGATGAAACTGTTTCATGAGGAACTACTTAACTTTATCTCTCTAGTTTACTTTTGGCAAAAACTGGCAGTAGGCTTTTATAGTGTCTAGTAAGAGCAGTACTAGCAGGCACCTGCCATGGAAGTTGTAATTACACATAATTAAACTGTAATTATCCAATTCCGGGCTGTGTCCTGAAGTTGAAGTTTAGCTGTGTTTTATCTGATGTGTCGATATTGGGTGTTCCTTTGGATGCGCTGCCCAGTCCCAGCACTGCCCAGTCCCAGTCCCAGCACTGCCCAGTCCCAGCACTGCCCAGCAGTCCCAGCACTGCCCAGTCCCAGCACTGCCCAGTCCAAGTGTTGCCCAGTCCCAGTCTCAGCACTGCTCAGTCCCAGCACTGCCCAGTCCCAGCGTTGCCCAGTCCCAGTCCCAGTCCCAGTGCTGCCCAGTCCCAGTGCTGCCCAGTCCCACCACTGCCCAGTCCCAGTCCCAGTGCTGCCCAGTCCCAGAACTGCCCAGTCCCAGTCCCAGTGTTGCCCAGTCCCAGCACTGCCCAGTCCCAGCGCTGCCCAGTCCCAGTCCCAGCACTGCCCAGTCCCAGTGTTGCCCAGTCCCAGCACTGCCCAGTCCCAGTGCTGCCCAGTCCCAGTCCCAGTCCCAGCACTGCCCAGTCCCAGTCCCAGCACTGCCCAGTCCCAGCGCTGCCCAGTCCCAGTCCCAGCACTGCCCAGTCCCAGCGCTGCCCAGCAGTCCCAGCACTGCCCAGTCCCAGTCCCAGCACTGCCCAGTCCAAGCACTGCCCAGTCCCAGTCCCAGCACTGCCCAGTCCCAGCGCTGCCCAGCAGTCCCAGCACTGCCCAGTCCCAGTCCCAGCACTGCCCAGTCCCAGCGCTGCCCAGTCCCAGTCCCAGCACTGCCCAGTCCCAGCACTGCCCAGTCCCAGTCCCAGCACTGCCCAGTCCAAGCACTGCCCAGTCCCAGTCCCAGCACTGCCCAGTCCCAGCGCTGCCCAGCAGTCCCAGCACTGCCCAGTCCCAGTCCCAGCACTGCCCAGTCCCAGCACTGCCCAGTCCCAGTCCCAGCACTGCCCAGTCCCAGCACTGCCCAGTCCCAGTGCTGCCCAGTCCCAGCACTGCCCAGTCCCAGTCCCAGCACTGCCCAGTCCCAGCGCTGCCCAGCAGTCCCAGCACTGCCCAGTCCCAGCACTGCCCAGTCCCAGTCCCAGCACTGCCCAGTCCAAGCACTGCCCAGTCCCAGTCCCAGCACTGCCCAGTCCCAGCGCTGCCCAGCAGTCCCAGCACTGCCCAGTCCCAGCACTGCCCAGTCCCAGTCCCAGCACTGCCCAGTCCAAGCACTGCCCAGTCCCAGTCCCAGCACTGCCCAGTCCCAGCGCTGCCCAGCAGTCCCAGCACTGCCCAGTCCCAGTCCCAGCACTGCCCAGTCCCAGCGCTGCCCAGCAGTCCCAGCACTGCCCAGTCCCAGTCCCAGCACTGCCCAGTCCCAGCACTGCCCAGTCCCAGCGCTGCCCAGTCCCAGCACTGCCCAGTCCCAGTGCTGCCCAGTCCCAGCACTGCCCAGTCCCAGTCCCAGCACTACAGTCCCGGCGCTGCCGCCTGGGGCTCCATCACCAACAGCGCTGCTCTCGGGCCTTCAGCGCCTTTTCCTTCACGTTTTGCCTGTACACGTAAAAAGAAAAAAAATCCCCAAATTTGATTACAGTTGTACAATTTGCTCATTAGCAATTCTACTTGCGTCCTTAAATAATTATTGTTAGCGTTATTTATCCTGGTTTCCTGGGCGCACATTGCGGCATTGCAGGAGCGGTAGGAGCACAACGGGACGATAACCTCTCAAGAGCTGAACATACAAGATAAAAGATGTTTGAGATTAATATGCAAACAATTGAAAAAACAATGGGAACAGAAGGCAAACTGTACCACTTCTTGAAGTTGCCGTTTCTGTGTAACAAAACACTCAAAGGCAAGAAATGTAAATTAAGTTAGCTGTAACTACTGGGAGCACAAACATCATAGAATTTGTATGTTATTAGTATGGAAAGCGAGCCGGGTATAGTGAGGGTTTATTCCCGATGTAATCGTAGAAAATCGGGTGCAATAGGAATGAACTTCCCTGTTTGCACTTGAAAGATTTCTCTGTGTTCCCTTTAATTTTAACGGCATTGATATTCCGTTTGCTTTATGAAACCCTTTATTACAAACAGTTATGAATATGAACATCTCATTTGACTGCTGATGAACAGAGGGGAAAATCTAAATTAAAACTTTAAATACCACTATTTAATTACCCAAATGGCTTTGACTGTGTTAAAGAGTGGCTGGGATTATTCTGTTTTTCAATTTGTTTTAATGCTTCCTTGGTAAAAGCTGATGGATTCCCAGGCCCATTGCTGTCACTGATGAACTATATAAAGATAAATGACATTATGGTAAATTCCACTTAATGACACATTTTTAATTTTCAGAACACAGACATTTTCTGGCTAGTGAATGAAGGCTAATTACCTCAAGATCAGAACAAAATAACTCCTCATTTTGAAAGATAATAGAAAAGAAATGTTGCAGATTAATGATGCTATTTATCTTTAAAAGAAAAAAAATTCTATCTTTATCCTGATAGTGTTGTTCCCTGAGGAACATGGTTATAAAATGAATCTGAAGTCGCAACTTAATAGGTTATTAAAATTATTTGAGTGCGGGCTCCTCTGCTCCAGCCTTTCCATAAATTTAAATTGCAGGTCTGCTGTATTTCTAAAGAAAGCAGCTTGTTTACGAGGCCGCAGGGAGCAGACAGGTTACTGACAAAAGATGCACTTAACCCCATTCTGTGTCTCCTTTTTCAAGCCTGAATGGAACAGATATGTTTCAGAAACAGTCGAGAGCAAAGTTTAAAATGTCTGAATTATGTTACACTGGTGCCTTTTCAACGTGTGTCATTAGAAGGGTAAATGAATAAAGAAAACCAAGGTGAATTTGCAGTGGGGATGTGGCAGTAAACAGCATCGGCTGTCCCACTGACACCGGTGCTGTCCGTGGTGTCACCGAACGCCCGAGTGCCGCACACCCGGCACGGCTGTGGCTGTTCAGCCCCACCACCAACAGCACTTCTGCCGAATTACACGTGTGCCGTGAGAGCCAGTTCCTGTCAGACACTGTGCTTCTGCACATAACTAAGCTTTTCAAGTGTGAAAATCTGATTGAAAAAATAAGTTTTCATTCACAAAAACGTCTGTCATGTAGAGTTGTTGCCCAGTTGTTGCTGGATGCCAGCGGGACATGTGTGTGGCAAAGTGCCAGTGCTGCAGCCCTGTCCCTGACAGTACCACGGCCCTGTCCCCGGTGGTACCACAGCCCTGTCCCCGGTGGTGCCACGGCCCTGTCCCTGGTAGTGCCACAGCCCTGTCCGCAGCCGTACCACAGCCCTGTCCCCAGCGGTACCACAGCCCTGTCCGCAGCCGTGCCACAGCCCTGTCCCCAGCGGTACCACAGCCCTGTCCCCGGTGGTACTACGGCCCTGTTCCCGGTGGTGCCGCGGCCCTGTCCCTGGTAGTGCCACAGCCCTGTCGCCAGCCGTACCGCAGCCCTGTCCCCGGCGGTACCACAGCCCTGTCCCTGGTAGTGCCACAGCCCTGTCTGCAGCCGTACCACAGCCCTGTCCCCAGCCATGCCACAGCCCTGTCCCCAGCTGTACCACAGCCCTGTCCCCAGCGGTACCACGGCCCTGTCCCCGGCGGTACCACAGCCCTGTCCCTGGTAGTGCCACAGCCCTGTCTGCAGCCGTACCACAACCCTGTCCCCAGCCGTGCCACAGCCCTGTCCCCAGCTGTACCACAGCCCTGTCCCCGGCGGTACCACAGCCCTGTCCCTGGTGGTACCACAGCCCTGTCCCCAGCCGTGCCACAGCCCTGTCCCCAGCTGTACCACAGCCCTGTCCCTGGTGGTACCACAGCCCTGTCCCCAGCCGTGCCACAGCCCTGTCCCCAGCTGTACCACAGCCCTGTCCCCGGCGGTACCACAGCCCTGTCCCTGGTGGTACCACAGCCCTGTCCCCAGCCGTGCCACAGCCCTGTCCCCAGCTGTACCACAGCCCTGTCCCTGGTGGTACCACAGCCCTGTCCCCAGCCGTGCCACAGCCCTGTCCCCAGCTGTACCACAGCCCTGTCCCCGGCGGTACCACAGCCCTGTCCCTGGTGGTACCACAGCCCTGTCCCCAGCCGTGCCACAGCCCTGTCCCTGGCGGTGCCACAGCCCTGGCAGGAGCTGAGGGTAACAGGGCTGTCCCCAGCTGGCCAGGCCGTGGGACAGTTCTTGGCGTCTGCAAGGCTCGATGTCACACACGTAACGGGAGATCCTGTTCTTTAGGTTTGGAGATTGTTCTGGAGTCATAGCTGGCTTTTGGGGTTTGTTTTGGGTTTGTGTTGTGTGTTTTGTTTTTTTTCTACTTGTGTTCATGGCAGGAGCGCATTGTTGTTTTCTCTCAACACGCGCCAGCCGCGCCAGTGCTGTTTTGCCACTCAGTCTGCTCCTCCCCTCATTGCCGTGCTGGGGCGACGCCAGGCGCAGTGTCCCCCTGCGCTGTGTCCCCTCTGCCCTGCACATGCTGAGCAGCTCAGTGTTTAAACACAGCCTGCACTTCAGAGAGCTCCTTCCATTTGCAGTGATTTCGGTGCTCGGCACTCAGCCCTTCCCTTCCTGTGTGCCAGGCCCGGGTTTCGTGGAGCAGGAGGCTGCAGGGGGGCTGCTGGACCCCCTGGTCACCCCCTGCTCCCTCTGCTGCTGGACCCCCTGGTCCCCCCGCACTCCCCCTCTGCCTCCGCAGCCGGAGCTGGTCAGGCAGCAGCGGCTGGGACGGCGCTTGGGCAGCACCGTGGAGCTGCCAGCATTGCTTTGCTGCTCCGTCGGTGTGCCCTGTGCCGCGGAACCGCCAAGCTGGGCGCTGTGAGAGGTGGGTGCTGTGCTGGGCTGCGGGCCGAAGGCACCGGGGCCGCCGCGCATCCCCCCAGCACCGGAGCGGGTGGCCCAGCTGTCCCCGCTGTGGGCCCGTGGCCGCCTGCTCCCTGTGCTGGCTGCCAGCTCTGTGGGCAGCACACGTGGCGCCTTCCGAGCCGTGGTGTTGGTACGCTGCAGCGGCTGGTCTGGCGGTGTTGCCCCGTCCGGCTGTGCGCCCAGAGACAGCCGGAGCACTCGGGTGGTGCTGCCCAGCGCCCACGGCCCCTCTGCAGTGGCGGGGCCCAGTCACCGCTGTCCTGCATGCTCCTCTGCGCTCCCATGTGTTCCCTTGTGCTCCCAAATTCTGCCGTGTGCTCCCATGGGATTCCATGCACTCCCACATGCTGCCGTGTGCTCCCTTGTGCTCTTGTGTGTTCTTATGTGCTTCCATGTGTTCCCATGTGCCCCCGTGTGTTCCCTTGTACTCCTGGGTGCTCCCAGCTCTGTCCTGTCTCACCACACAAGTCAGGTGAATCTGCACCCACTTCCACAGGCTTTGTCCTGGTGTCCTGCAGCTCCACAGCACCTCCGCTGTGGTAGCTCAAGCAGAAGCCGCCATTCATAGGGTCACTGAAGGGTTTGGTTTGACAGGGACCTTCAAAGCTCATCAAGTCCAACCCCCTGAATCTCCCTACTTTAGTTTAAAACCATCAACCCCTTGTCCTGTCACAACAGGCCCTGCTCAAAAGTCTGTCCCCATCTTTCTCACGGGCTCCTTTGAAGTGCTGAAAGTTCCTTCTGGCGTTCAGCACCCCCTGCCAGCCTGGAGTCCTCCCCATGCTGGTGCTGCAGGTTGTGCACGTTTGGACCACGGGCCCCGTTACCAGCTGCCTGCTCCTGCCTCTTGGCCCAACCTCCCTCTGCAGGTTCTGGAAACCCCTCCGTGGTGCTCCATACACCATCCAGGGCCTCACACCCTAAAGCCCATGGAGCCCTGCCTGTCCCAGCCACCCTGCTGCCTGCACCCTGGTCTGTGCCTGCACCCCAGTCTGTGCCTGCACCCCGGTCTGTGCCTGCACCCCAGTCTGTGCTGCCTGCACCCCTGGTCTGTGACTGCACCCCAATCTGTGACTGCCCACCCCAGGGCTGTCACTGCCCATGTTGCTTGCCAGGCCCCACTGTCCCCCCTTTCCCCACTGTCCCCCCGTCCCCACTGTCCCCCCTGTCCACACTGTCCCCCTTTCCCCACTCTCCCCCCTGTCCGCACTGTCCCCCCTGTCCCCCCCTGTCTGCACTGTCCCCCCTGTCCCCCCATCTGCACTGTCCCCCTTGTCCCCACTGTCCCCCCTGTCCCCACTGTCCCCCCTGTCCACACTGTCCCCCTTTCCCCACTGTCCCCCCTGTCCGAACTGTCCCCCCTGTCCCCCCCTGTCTGCACTGTCCCCCCTGTCCCCCCATCTGCACTGTCTCCCCTGTCCGCACTGTCCCCCTTTCCCCACTGTCCCCGCTGTCTGCACTGTCCCCCCTGTCCACACTGTCCCACTTTCCCCACTGTCCCCCCGTCCGCACTGTCCCCCCAGTCCCCACTGTCCCCCCGTCCCCACTGTCCCACTTTCCCCACTGTCCCCCTGTCTGCACTGTCCCCCCTTTCCCCACTGTCCCCCCATCCCCACTGTCCACACTGTCCCCCGTGTCCGCACTGTCCCGCCTGTCCCCACTGTCCCCCTGTCCACACTGTCCCCCCTGTCTGCACTGTCCCCCTTGTCCCCACTGTCCCCCCTGTCCCCACTGTCCCCCCGTCCCCCCTGTCTGCACTGTCCCCCCTGTCCCCCCGTCCACACTGTTCCCCCTGTCCCCCCTGTCCCCCTGTCCACACTGTCCCCCCTGTCCCCCCTGTCTGCACTGTCCCCCCGTCCACACTGTCCCCCCTGTCCCCACTGTCCCCCCGTCCCCCCTGTCTGCACTGTTCCCCCTGTCCCCCTTTCCCCACTGTCCCCCCTGTCCGCACTGTCCACGCTGTCCCCACTGTCCCCCCTGTCCCCACTGTCCGTACTGTCCCGCTGGTCCCGCAGCCGGGTCGCTGTGCCCCGTCCCGCGGCTTCGCTGCCCCACGAGCCCCGCACATCCAGAGCTGTTGTCTCTCTGATAACAACAGCACGCAGGGAAGGACAGACCAGAGAGTCTCTAAATAAAAGCAGGCTTTCTCCATGCTTCTTGTTAGTTTCTATAAAAAATCTGTATTTAAATGACCTCTCCAAGTGTAAGAATGCCATCTAACCACTTTGTGTCATTAAATACTTCAAAAATAGTAATCCAAAGGGATTTGTATTATTATTTGTTTTTAGATACAAATTATTGCCACAAATACCTGTATGTAAAATCTGAAGAGAAGACAGATATACAGTCTTAAAAAATGCCTTGATAGCAACTTACACGTTTGTAGTGCTTAATATTGTTTGTTTCAATGTTATGCATGATGGAACATGTGGGGTTACGTGCAGAATAAAGTTTGAGCCCCAGTTAGGTCAGTTACTAGTGTAGTGCAGCACTTTTGATGGTGGCCGTCAGAAAAAACACTTTTAGCATGTCTGGAGTTTTTACTGTATTTTTCATAGTTCTGACTACTTTGTGCATGTTCTTTTTACTCATCTTTTACAGTGACATCCTTGCTCATTGCCTGTGGCTTTCCTTTCTTTTGGATTGTCCATCTGCTTTGGTGACCCGCGGTCCAGTCTTTTGCATTTTTCTACAAAATTGAAACATTTGGTTACCAGCAAGAGAGACAAAAACACAAGGAGAGATCGTCATACACAATTAATACATAGTTCCAAAGTAAAGAATCAAACACAGAACAGTTTTATTTCAATTGAGTTTTAATATTGAGTTTTTAAGCCAGGTTTCATGCCGATAGTGTAAGATTCACCTATGGGTGTTTGTTGCTGTGGATGAATCAGCAGTTCATAAAGCAGTATGTTCTGTATATTCATCTTATTCCAGACAGTGTGATGTGAGCACGTTCTCTGTCCCCAGGGGTCACCGCAGTGGCCAGTGCCGGGGCTGACAGGCCCAGCAGCTCCAGGGGCGCAGGACCGGTGTCCCTGGTGTCCCTGGTGTCCCCGGTGTCCCTGGTGCCCACAGTGTCCCCAATGTCTCTGGTGCCCACGGTGTCCCTGGTGTCCCCGGTGTCCCCGTCCCGGAGCAGCCGGTGGCAGCTCTGCCGGCTGGGGCTCCGGCGGGACCTCGGCAGAACCTCCATGGGCTGCAGCTCAAACGGGAACTGCCCTCATGCTTCTGTGTTTCTTACAGAAGTTCAGCAAATATTTCAGGAGTGGTCACCAGAAAACACAATTGCTTTAAGAGAATGGTTTATTTTCAGAAGGTTTGGGTCATAGTGCTTGCTGAGGATGCTTCATTTTTTGAAATTTTTTGAAAACCAGGTAGCTGGTCTGTCTTGGGGAATTGCCAGTGTTAATATAGTAGATATACATAATTCTATCATCTTGTCCTGCAGAAAATAATAATTTTGCTGCTTCTGATGTTGCCCTTGGTTTCCTGTTTTCACTGAAGGTTTTTGTTGGTAACTGCACATTGTTAGAGAAGAGACCATAGATCGCACCGGTGTGAGGAGGATACTCAGCATTTCCTCAGTAATATTTGTGAGGGAGAAGATATGGCACTTAAGGAATAAAACAAAGCTCTTTCTGACTGACCAGGATAATTTTTTTCACTTTTTTTCACTTTAAGTTTATTTAGGCTTAGAATCATGAGGGTAATCTTGAGAAGGAGCCTCTCATAGGTAGATAGTAATATGAAACCTATGTGTTTTTAATTATGATGCTACATACATGAAATACAAATGGTATGTATCACTTAGGTTTTAATAAATGGTACAACGCTTTGTGATTAAACCCCTACAGCTGTTTTTCCTGATTTTGTTGTATTAGTCTACAGGAGATCAGAGATGTATGTGTCAATATTTTGCCAACATTTCTGATGCATTCTGTGTCCAGAAACAACAACTTACATTTTTGGGTTACATGGCTTTGGGTTTTGTGTTGGACAATTGTCAATACAGCTGACGAGATCTTATTAAAAAAAAAAAAAAAAATTTAGATGATGTTATCCATAGACGTAACTCTTAAAAACAGCTGGCTTCCGTGGCTGTTGTGGCTCATATCTAGCATTAACACATAAATTCTTCCAATTGTACTAATGGAATTCCAGTCCTAGGCAGCAGCATTTTACAGCACCATAGCAAAAAGCAATGTCTGAAACTAGGAGTGTCTCTGAGAAGTTCTTTCACGTTTAAGCAAAAATGTGCTCAGCAAAAAGAAATGTAAATTTAGGAAAATCTCCAATTTCCTATTCTATGCAAAGCTTTGATTTTTTGCTGATTCAGGCAGTAGGGTTGACATTGGAGCTTCTCATTTCATCTCAAATAATCACTTTTTACTTTGGAACAGTCTTTCATTTTTAACAGCACTATCTTCTGAAACAGTCCACTTTGTATGTATGAATCTGTTTTTCTCCAGATAACACAGAAAGTAAAACTATTAGAAACAGGTTCCCATCTATTACTTTCTCGAGTGCATAGAGAAATACTAATTTTCAGTGGTGCCCATTCGGGGACTTTACTGATGTTTTTCGCCCCCCTTTCAAAAAAGACAAAAAGAGGAAGAAGGCAATACATCTGTAGTCTAAATTGACTGTGCCAGATAAAACATTAAATTTCAATAGAAAACGTAAAGGGCACATAGTTAATGTTAATAAAGCTGTCGGTGGAAGACGGGCTGCCGTGGCTGGTGCTGACCCGGGGCTTGGGCACCCATGCGCCATGGGTGGTGGTGGCGGGTCCGGCGGGTCCTGGGAATCCTGCGGATCCTGTGGGTCCTGTGGGTTCTGTGGATCCTGCGGGTTCTGTGGATCCTGTGGGTCCTGCAGGTTCTGTGGATCCTGTGGGTTCTGCGGATCTTGCAGGTCCTGTGGGTCCTGCGGATCCTGCAGGTTCTGCGGGTCTGGCGGGTCTGGTGGGTCCGGGAGCTCAGACCCGGACACGCGGTGCGTCCCCGCTGCGCCATCACCGCAGGAGGGTTCTGAAGGAGGTGGCACAGCCAGGCACACATTCTGGCGCAGGGAGGGTTCTGAAGGAGGTGGCACAGCCAGGCACACGTTCCGGCGCAGGGAGGGTTCTGAAGGAGGTGGCACAGCCAGGCACACGTTCCGGCGCAGGGAGGGTTCTGAAGGAGGTGGCACAGCCAGGCACACGTTCCGGCGCACGGCTGCTCTGGCCTCGTGCGTTCACAGCTGGTGGGACTCAGGCCCCACTGCACTGGGGAGGTGTTTCACCAACACGAGCACAATTTTAACCTTTTGTGTAAGAGAGGGGTTGCTCTGCTACAACAGTACAGTTAACGTATTCTGAAAATTCAGGTGTTCCATGCACAGTGTGCCTTGTCCTCTCCGTTCATCCCGTGCGGGATCCCCCGCATGCTGCCCATGGACAGTGGTGGAACTGACCGCTGGAGCCCGCTGAGCGGCCGTGCTGAGCCAGAGAGCATGCGGTGTTCACCAGCACCATCCGTTCTGGCAGCTGCCATGGCTGATGTGTCCCCATCTCTACCCACGCCGCTCCAGAGGTGCCGAGGTGACTGCAGCCGCAGTTGTGGGCTGTGAACGTTCTGCCCCATGTCCTGCACCAGCCCCACCAGCCAGTCTCATCTCCTACCCTCATCTCAAAAGCTCCTGATTTTCTGTCTCCTCCTGTCGCTGTTTGGTGGCAACTGGAGGATTTTGCTCATTCCACGTGACTTCATCCCGTTTGTGCCTGTTGTAACACAGAACCCATTCTCAGGGTCAGGACCACCAGCTGCCTTTCATTGGTGATGGTCGTGTGTTCACCGCACTGCCAGCCAGCCAGACAGTGTTTGAGGCTCTCCGAGGATGTTTTGGTGACACAGTGAAACATGGAGATTCGCTGTGTACTGAACAGGCAGGAGCACCTGGACAGAGCTGTTGGTAGCAGGTTGGGTGGGGATCATGTGAGGACAGCGGTGCCTCTGCAGACCCAGGACACAGGACAACCCCACAGGTCACACCGTGTGTCTGAGGACGTTGTCCAGTCTCTTCTTGAACACTGTCAGGCTTGGGGCCGGGACACCTCCCTGGGGAGCCTGTTCCAGTGTCCAGCACCTTCTGGGTGAAGAACCTTTTCCTCATGTCCAGCTGACCCTCCCCTAGCACACAGATTTGCCATGTTTTGACATTATCATGGTGCTAAACTGACCTGCTTGCTTCCCTAGCCTAATCTGCCGATTCTGGGGTTAGAAATAAGGCCTGTCCAGAAGTCTTTGGGCTTCTTTTAAAGTTTGTTCTGTGTATGGATTTCCAACTATTGTTTCTCTTTCCTGGTCACTTCTACTATTTATATATATATATCTGTATCTATCTATATATGTATAGATAGAGATGGATAGATAGATAGATAGATAGATTGATTGATTGATTGATTGATTGATTTTTTTTTTCCCCTGGAAACAAAATCCCCGATCATCCCTCTGCAGAAGTCCCTTGTGTTTGGCTCTGGTTCTGCAGCAGCCACAGCGGCACTGCGGCGTGGGGACTCAGGCTGCGATGCCCACGCAGCTCCGCGCTCTGTCGGGGCTCAGGCCGGTCCCTGGGTCCCGCTGCCCCGTCTCCGCAGCCAGGGGGACGGTCTGTTCTGGGGGGATGGAGCAGCTCTCTGGTGCTCCCCGCTCCCCAGTGCCAAAAATTTAGCAAATTAGAACTGTTTATTCTTTTCGACAATGATACTTTGCATATTCCAAAAAGCAGACAGTTTTTTAGTGTATACCTTTGGAAACAATCACCTCTGACATGCCACGTAATTTAGGTTTTCTCCATCTGGTGTTGTTCTTCCCATTCATGTTTTTGTAGCCTGCGGCTTCAAGTTAGCTTGAGTGACTGGAGTTAAGATATTTCACAGGACCCGTCTATAGGAAGCAGTCTGCCTTTAAAGTAACTTCTCAAGGGTTCTTAGTGCTTTTCCTCTGCAAAATTCAGTTTAAAACACATTGGTAGCAAATGTTATATCCGCCATTCTTGCCAAAGTCACGGCCTTGTGTCACGATGCTGAAAGGTATCTCCTCAAAGGATTGTTCTGCAGTAGTTGTTTCTTTCGGAGCAGGCCTCTTGTATAGCTATTTGTTGAACTGTGTACCTACTGAATTAGTCAAAGACCTGGCTAAAACCGTTTTTTTCTTTTCCTCTTTACCCCTCCCCCAAACTTGCTTTTGTTATGTATTGGCTTGCTAATCCTTGTGTTGAGCAGTATCAGACATCACCTTTCTTGGGGGCACTTAGTCCACTCTTCCGCTTTCTTTGTCAAAGGGCTCCCTTAATAGGAGAAGTCAACAGGGAGGACAAAAGGGATTGAAAGTTGTATTTAATCGGGGTCAGAGAGGTGGTGTCGGGAGTGACGGGCCCACAGGCAGCCTGGCCTTTTATGCTTCCCGACGCAGATGGTCCCGGCGCATTCAGCGGAGCAGAGAAAGCTGCGCGGTGAAAGCCATTGTGGGGACATGGTTACAGCTGAGGGGGGTTGCCAGGGGAGACCGGGGTCTCCAGCACCCTGTGATCACCAGGCTGTGCCGCACACCGTCCCCGCATCCCCGCGCCCGCCGCCCTTTTAAAATTTAATGTCATTATTTTTACTGTGAGGCACATAAACTGTGGGGTGATTTGCATTTCTTAATTTCAGAGTAGCCACCTTCTGCAGAATGTACAGCCACTTGCTTGGGAACATATTGCTTTTCTTCCCCTGGGGAACAGTCTAATAATATTTGAACTTATTAAGATAACACTGTGTTTACAGAAACTTCATTTTAAAAAATTTGTCTGAGTGCAAGAAAGAATAGCTGAATTTAAAAAAAAAAAGAAAAAAAAAGGAGGGGTTGTATTTTTCAACATTCCTAAAGCCTGCAGACCTGTGCAAAAGCTTTGGAAACTATGCCCAAAATAGCCCAGGGGGCTTGCTGTAGTACCTTCTGTGGTTTAACAAATAGTGTATTGCAGCAGGTAAAACGTGTTCCTGGCAAAACAGTCGAATGCTGCATTTTTTTTTAAACAGAAACCCTACTGATTTTTTTGTTGAAGATGATCACTGTACCCTGAGTCTCGCAGGAAACACCATCTGAAAGCGCAAATACGAGCGTGAACCCTGAGCAGGAGTGCGAGGGCTCGGCACGGAGCTGGGGGCCGGGCAGGGTTCTGGCCGTCCTTGTGCCGTGTGTCCGTCCCTGTGCCGTGTGTCCGTCCCTGTGCCGTGTGTCCGTCCCTGTGCCGTGTGCCTGTCCCAGCACATCCCCTCAGGCGACTCGAAATCAGGGGATTTAAGTGGAACTTTCATGTACACTTCATAAAATAATTGGAGACTTGACTAAAAAATCAGGCATTTTGGATATTTCAGCACTTTTGTACAATTTAAAATTGCAAATATGATATTTTCCGCTCGTTTGTTTGTTTGTTTGTTTACCGCCGCAGGTCACCAAGACGTTGCAATGTGAGCGGTGGTGTCTGCTGTGGACTCCATGGCCCCGCGTCTCCACACTGCTTGTGTCTGTGTGGTGGCAGGGGGTGCTGTCATCGACAAAAAATACGTGGAAGAATTCTGTGTCATTTTGCTCATGGCACTGTAAGACTGCAACGGAAAGGAAGGGTTTGCAGAATTTTATAATGTCTTGCAAGTTAAAGTATAATCTTCACTATAGTGAAACACAGCAATAATGAAGGCTGGAGGCAGGTATGAAATTCAAAGAGCTTGTCATCAGCGACAGAGGCAAAAGAGAAAACGAGTGTTTCTTCAAATCTGTAGGTACGTTCTTTTCAGGTGACCAGTTAATTTATCATTCTTTGTATTTCCAGGAGAGGGACGCCAGTTGTGCGTTCCCTTCTCAAATTGAGTAGTTGTCCCACACATTTTCTTAGATTCTGGATGTTGCTAGTGAGTGATGTAATCAGGTTGTTTTAAATAGTGTACTTAGATTCATCTGTGTTAAGTAGGTTGCTTTCTGCTTTCATAGTATATTTTAATTCTTTAAAATCCTTTGAAGAGTCTCGCTGTGTAACACACTGCAGATTATCTTTCCCTTATAACTTCCCTTTGCACTTCTGTTATAAAAAAAACACAATCACATTTTTCCCCACTGTGTCGGTGAGCTATTGATCGCATATGAACACAGGAGTAAACTAAAGCAAATGTACAAATAGTGGATTTCAAATACATTGTCTTCACATTTGCTTGAAAATTAATATATGATTTTCAAACTCGTGCAGCAGATGCCAAATACAGGTCTGAGTTCCATCAGACCGGACCCCCCAAATCCCTGATGTACAGAGGGGCGAGCTCTGGTGTCCCGGCACTTCTTTATGGCTTGTGTGTCAAGGGCTTGAAATAAAATCATTTGAGGTTGTTCTCAGCGGGGTCCTGACCAGCACACACATGTGGGAGCGTTTTTGTGCTTCCTGCCTCTCTTGCCTTCATTTTAGGAGCTGAGTATATGGGAAGGATATTGTAAGTCTGGTTTTCAGTTGGTGATGTGGATTTGCATTGTGTTTCTAAACCACGTGCACTCAGCATGGAAACCACACCTGGTGACACTTGAGAACAGCGTGTGTGACCCAGCGGTGGTGCCAGGCCGTGTGGGCTGTGTGCCGGCCATGTGCCGCGTGCCCCCACGCTGCCATCGCCGTCGGCAGGGCCGCGGTCCCGCCACCGCAGCCGTGGTGACCGTGGGCCCTGCGCTGGCAGGTGTTCCACCAGAAACACCTTTGTGCAGCGCGGGGAGCACGTCTAGGGCTGGATCCAGAACCAACGCCAGCCACTCTGCGCCAAAGGCTTTTGGTAGGACCGTGTCTCACAAACCACACCAAGCAAACCCGCTCGGGTGGGTGTTATCCCAAACCAGACGGGGCTCGTCTCTGGAGACGGCCCCATATGCTGGTCCCGTCCACGCTCAGTGACCAGCCAGGGATGGGCGGGTGGACCTGAGGCACCTTCCGTCTCCTCCAAAGCCTGCGTGGTGTTTCCTAAAATTGCCTGTTAAATGCTTCCATCTCATGCAGAGTTTGCTGTGTGTTTCCACCTCCCAGCTCCTCCAGGCCCTCAGACTGGGCTGATCGTCCCCAGCCCGTGGTGGCTCCATGTCCTGGTGCCCAGGGAGGGTGCAGAGCCCGACGTGACGTTCTGTTCTGTTCTTGTCTCCTTCCCTGTGCTCACAGCCTGGCGAAAGGCAGTGGGAGTTAGACAGAGTGTCTGTATTATTTGTTTTTAAAGGGCAACGAGCTACCACACTGCTCAGGAAATTTGGTTGGTTGCACATTTTAAATGAGGCATTGATAATTTTTTTCGGCGATAGGACTAGTTGTTTTTTCTGAGTGTTGCCAGGTAGAAGCAGAATCCGCGTTGCAACCAGCCCTTTAATCGTCGGTTCAGACACCCCTTGCTCTTGTCCAGATGAAGGGGGGAAAACCCAAATCAAAGATTTCAGAAATTATCACCCTGACTTGCAATATGAAAGTATATTCAGTAATTTTGCATAATAGAATCATAACTCTACTGCAGTGACCATTGTAAGGGACTTTCACCTGAGGTGTGTCAGCTAAACCGATGAGATCATTCAGTCGTTATCAGAAAAGAATGACTTAAGACACAACTTCAAATATGTTTCAGCTTAATACAAACGTTTCAGTCCCACAAATGAAGTTATTGCACTGAATTAAATAACTGCATTTAAAAAAATATTAACTGCTTGAAAATCAACATCAAAAATGCTTACATCAAACAAAACATTATAAATTCAATAAAATTATAAATATGAAGTGTATAACAGTTTCCTAAAGGAACAGCAAAAAGTTGAGAGTTGCAGTACTTTAAATTCAGTAGGATTTGTGTTTAGTATGCCTTCCAGTTCTGTTCGTGTCAGGAAAAAGTGCTGTTAAATGCCCTAAAGTGCTGTTTTAAAATAGTTACATGCATCTTAACTACTCAGTACTTCTGTTGTCTGATGTGTTGTCAGCAAAGGCTGCTAAACTCTCAGAATTTAAACGCTCGAAGTCCAGCGGCGCTGGTGCCGCAGCAGTTGTGTCGGCGCAGGCCGGGGCGCTCGGGCACCCCCGCAGCTCCCGCGCTGCTTCGCTCTGGGCTCTTCTTCCTCGATCTCGTGTTTATTCACCCTCGGTTATTTATCTGAATGGACGACTTGCATTATTTTCAATGCTTTCTTTACAGAACAGGATTTTTTGAGTGCAGACTGGCTGCAGTATGGTTATTAGCGCGGTAAGCGCATCCGGCACAAACTATATTTATACTTAATTTCTAAGTAGAAAGTCGAGCACGGGATACATTATCTATGCCTAAAAGCACTACGGTTCTAGTTTAATGCTGTTGAAACTTGGTCAGCAGTGCATTCAGAGCGCAAGTGTTGTATTGTCTGACTGCGGTTCAGCGAAACGGGCCGGCTGCTCCGGCGACACGCCGTGCTGCTGCCAGCGATGGGGCTTCAGAACCGGGCGCCTCCGTCCTTCGTGTCAGTGTTTTGGAGAAAATCACAGTAAAATGCTTTAACCCGTCCTTGGGATCTCAAACAAATTCGGCGCCTGCCTTTCAGACGCGGTGATCCCGCGCTGGGCTGACACACGACGTGTTACCGACCGGCTGGGAAAGGCAGAGCAGGCCCGGCGGTGCGGGGCAGCGGCCGAGGGGAGACACAGACAGTCTGGGAGGAAAACAGGCACAGAGACAGCCCGAGGGGGCAAAAAACAAACTCAGAGACAGCCCGAGGGGGAAAGAAACAAACACAGACACAGCCCGAGGGGGGAACAGGCACAACGCCCACACAATGCCCTCGCGATGCCCACACAGCGCCCACGCGTCCCCGCCGCGGTGCCGGCACCGCAGCCTCCTGTGTCTGAAAACTCGTCGTGTTACAGAACGTAAATTTAGTAGATCTAGGAGAAAGTTGTCATTCCTTACAATAGCGTAATTAAGATATGCATCGCTTTTGGTGGAAGCCAGAAGATTTCTCCTATTGCTGTGGTATCTGTGTAAGGAGGGGAAAAAAAAACAACATAAAAAACGACCACAAACAAAAAACCACGCCAAAAAAAGAAAGGAAAAAAAGAAACATAAACCACAGAGACAAACACTCAAAAGTGTAAATAAACACCTCTTCGGGAGTGTCTGAGGCACTTTTGACCCAGCCATGTTAGTGCCAATTTCGGTTATACCACATCCTCCAGCTTTTCTTCTGAAAGAATGAAAGACAGTGCGTGTACTAAATTTACATGATCCTTTATATGTGGAATCTGGGGATGTGGAAAAAAAGAGCAATGTGAAGACTTCCAATTTTTTCATCCGCTGCAGGCTTTTGTAGAGAAAATAGACCTCACTCTGTTTCATTGGTAAGTCTTTGGCCGCTAGTAAAAAAGCCTGCTATAGTGCAGTGGCCTCCAAACGATTTTGATCACACACACCTATCAGTAAAAAATTTTTGAGCACACTCCCCCCGACATACATATGTTTATTTATTTTTAAATTATATGCATGTAGTAGTGTACTAGTATAGTATGTACATTAGAAACCATATACAAAATAAGAAGCAAAAGCAATGGAAAAAACATTAAGTAAACCCTATTTTAAAAAGATATTTCATCTTATTAATGGTCCAAAAATTCATTTTCGTCTCATGCTGGAGTGGAATGTCTGCACCGCTGTCCAGAGCACCGTGCCACTGTGCAGAGAAACAGGTGAAATCAGGGGCCTTGGGTTCTTTTTTTCCCCGCCTTGCACCACTGAAACATTTTTTTAAAATAAAAATTGAATTCTGTCCATGAGAATTATTGTTTGCCGATGATGAATACAGACCACATTTCCCTTTCCCCACTTTCTCCTTTCTCTGGAAAGAGGACAGAGTGACACCTTTTCTGCTGTGGCCCTTGTTGCAAGGACAAACCTGTTCCAGACAGTAAGAATTAGAAGTTGTTTAGCAAGGCCGCTTCATTTTTCATCAGCTTACAGTTGTGCCTCTTAGTATGGAAATTATGAGTTTCTGGAAAGCTCTGTGTTTTCTGTTGCGAGCAGAACGATAGTGAGAAGCTGTCCATCCGAGCTGTTTTCTGCTCCCAATAAAAAATGCCTTTGTCCTGTGGAACGAGATTCACCAGGAGGTGAGGACTGAAATGGGAAAGTTCACTGTGTTCTGTGCGTTCTTCGCTCTGTGCCCTCAGCACCCAGGGACATGGTCCCAGGGGAAGGAGTCTCGGGGCCTTGGCAGCACGTTCCTGCTGTTCGGTGCTTTTCTTTTCGAGTGTCTGCAGAGCTTCACGTCCTTTGTCAGGACAGCCACCACGCACCGTGGTGCACAGTCAAACCATGGAGAAGGTGTTGAGAGGATCTTTTGGGTTCTTCTGCGGTGATGGTGTTTGTGGACTGAAGAACCTGTCTGTGCGGTCTTAGGGTCTTGAAGCTCAGGGAGGCCAAAATTAGAGCAGAGCGTTGACACCTGAGTTTTGTCCTCTTGAAGTAACGAGGGGCTGTGACACGTCCTCAGCTGCACCAGTGCTTGTGACTGCTGACCACTCAGTGATGTGTTACTGGATCATTTCCACATCTTCGCTTTCCCACCAGAGCGAGTTTAGTGAAGATTTAGCATGGAGAGTGCCCAGGGTGTGGTTTCTGTTCCTCACCAGTGACAAATGAGCAGGTTTGGTGGGACAGACCTTTCATTTATGGGAAATCCACAGGGTGACACTAATTTCTGCTCCTGAATTGCAGAAATATTCCTTTCAGTATGAATACTTTTCAGGAGCCTTGTGCATGTGTTACCTAATCCATCTTTGCCATAATCCTCAGGAAGATAAAAAAAATTAACTCGGTATACATTCAACAGGATTTCACCTGTTCAGGTCCCCATATTGGCTTTAGCTCCACATTCAGCTCTGCTCTCGGAGCAATGCAATCTCCAGATCCTGGTTTCAATCAGGCTTTGTGGGACTCTGCAGGTAACGAGCAGGTAAATGCCTGTTTCGTGTTCTGCTGTAATTTTAGACCACTCTTGGTCACATCTGAGTGCTGTGCTGCCTTGGAAACCTGTGAACCTTGTTGGTAGCATTGCACTCTGGTACCAGGGCATTCACGTTTCCAGCTGTGTCTTCAGAAGTGTTCAGGGTTCTCCTCCTTCATATCTGTGAAGCCGCCACATGATGCGCAGCATTTCGAAACCTTGGAAAGCTGCAGCCACAGCCAAAGTCTGGTTGTGATAACGGTTTATAAATTGCTGCTCTTAAGACCAGCAGGTGTGCCAAACCAGGGTAAAGCCACCATGTCTGGTTGTTGTTGTAGTTTGTTCTCTAGACGTGAAGTTCTTTTGGACACTCCCTGGGGGAGCAGGTGGAAGCACTGAGAGCTGCTCTGGGTGCCCCCTGGGGCTGCCCTGTCCAGACACCGTGTGCGGTTCTGCCCCATTCAGACACCCTGTGTGGTTCTGCCCCATCCCAGAGCTGCTCTTGTTCTTCCCCGCTTGGTGTGTGGGAGCTGGTCTGGCCTCAGGTGGGAAGGAATCGTCAGAACTGTGGTGGTTTAGCTTGTCTTTCTTTGGTTTAGCTTGTCTTTGGTTTAGCTTGTCTTTGCCCCACAGGCCAGGTTATCAGCACAAAGGGAAGCTGAACTGAAATTCTGACCCATACACAAAGACTGATGATTAGCCGGTGTTGAAATCTGATTCTTTTTTTATTTTCCTAGGTTAAAGATTTTTGAAATTTCAGGGCAAAAGTAGAGGCAAGTAAGAGCCCCAGTTAAGCTTTATGTGTTTTGGATATTCACCAACATCACTGTTCTTAGTTCCACATTTTGTCCTGATGACAGAGCCGTGCTGTTTTTCTAGGACACAGCTGATGGTTAATGGTTTGAAGTCTGTGGTTCACTGGAGCACTGATGACTTGTTTCCAAGGAGCCAGGTCTGGGTCTGTCTCTGCCATGGGCAGCACCGGGTGTTGTTGGCACATCTCTGACCTGGTGGCTGTGCCAGATCAGGCACCACGAGCCTCAGCAGAACAAGGCTCCGTGGGTTTGGTTCACTCTTTCATATCTCCTTTGGTCTGTATTGGTGGAAGAAGATGCGATATGTTGCCATAATATACTCCCAAGATGCAACTGTAGATTTGCTGTTAAATGACACTTGAGAGGTGAAACAACAGGTCCTCATCAGCCGTTAATTGGGGACCATTTTAGCCGGGTGTATGAAGGAACCGGCACAGGCCATCGGCACAAGGTGTGTGCCCTGGTGTGGCTGCTGGTGACAGCGCAGGGGCCGCGCTGGTGTCCGGCGGTGTCACAGCGGCCGTGGTGCAGGGCTGTGCTGGCCAAACCTGCACAACAACCATCACGCATGGACAGAGACGGGCTGGGTGTGGTGGAACCGGTGCTACAGAGTCCGCTCTTGGTGAGGAATCCAGAACGTCAGTTCCACGTGCACCAAACCCGCAGAGCCGGTGCCGGACTCGCCGCGGCTCTGCCAGGCCAGGGGAGACCAAGTCCGCACCGAGGACTGGTGTCGGATGGAGGGTGCCGGAAAATGAACATTATTACTCCTATTTTGAAATCATAATTGTATCTCAAAAGCATTTGTTGTTTTGTTTTGTTTTTAATGAATAGCTTAGAACAGGCTAAGGCCATTTTTTGGCAGTAATCTATTCTGAAACTTCCCTTTATTTTATGACTTTGATTTTGATTTTATGCTCTTTTTCACATGTAATTCTGAGCTAGCATTTATTATTTTTCTCTTCACCAAGGATTGCTGGAATCTAAAAGGTATTTAAGACAACTTAATCAAATAGCTAAAAAGGCTTTCTCTTCAATGTAACCTATTATTCCTTTTTCAGTCATATAGGAAATAGTCAAAAAGTGAATTCTTGATGCACTTGATGAGAACAATAGATTTGTGTTCAGTCTTTCCTTCTCTAAATTAGAAATCACAGTATAGACAATGGAATTTCTGAATCATATATTATACCTTATTCTCTGGTGGGAATAAAATGTTCATGTTTGCCTCCTTTTTGCTGTTTAACTTTGACTGCTGTGAACACTAGGAAGAATAACCCTGCAGCTTTTCTTTCTTTTTTTTTTTTTTTTTTTTTTAATCTATTCATTTTATACTTTTCAGACAGATTTTTCCCCGGGGTGAAACAAAGGTTAACTGAAATTTCCTCTGTTGTGTACCTGAACGAATCAGCAGTTTGAGAAGGAAATCCCATTGATGGGCAGAGAGAGTGACAGGCTCTATTTAAAGAATTCCCCCGACTGTGTGGTAGACCAACCATGCCATGAATTTAACTGTTCCTGTGGTCCCCATACTTGTACCCACCGAAAAGAGAGAAAAACTTACTTTGTTCTGCAAATGTTGTGCTAAGCTTTGAAAATCATGAGCCACTGAGTTTTGTGAATTAACATCACGAGCAGTGGTCAAGGCTGAAGGAAGCAGTGTTTATAGCAGGAGACAGAAAACAGACAGAAAATTATGCGTACTTACATAATAGAAAAGGCACACTATGTGTTTGTGTTTTAACATGTGTCTGTGCGTTTTAGCAATTTGGTAGTGTACATATTCCTCAATAATATGATTTATGCAATTATATTTTGCTTTTTTCACTGCACATTTTTATTCCTACTTCGGATGTGAAACATCTAACCCACATGTAGCCGTAAGAGTGTTCAGAATCGCGGCGGTGCTGAGAGGACCCCTGGAAGAAGGTGCAGGGTGGTTGGAAAGTTCGGCTGCACCGGAGGGGCGCGTGGCTGAATGCGGCGCTGGGTGCCCGACTTCTGGCAAAAAGAGGCAGGACAAGCTAACCAACACCTGCGTGGGTTTTGTATTTCTTAATGTCTGCTTTAACTACCAGAAGCACTCATCCCTGCTTGGTTAAGTACTGTTAGTTCATGTGTATTAAACCTCTTGAGCGGTGGGTCCCGTTGAGCCGCAGCCGTCAGACCCTCCGCTGCTGCGCTTGGCTCTTCTCCCCGGGTGACGGCTGCTCCCGTTTGCCTAAAATTACTTTAATAGGTCTTGGGTGTTTTTTTCGCTTAAGCAGGACTGTTCAGAGTGTGTTTTTTCTCTTTTTAAAGTCTTATGTGCTTTTGGCCAATGCTGCCTTTGCTTCCATCAACGTCTTACATTTTAATTAATTTCAACATGGTTTGAGTTTTGTAGTTTGTTCACTGTCATCTTTTCAGTTTTGTGATGCTTTTCTAAAACATCATGCTGGATCAGACAAAGGTTACTGAAGTATTGCAGGTATTTTCTCATTGACAAAAAATGTGCAGATTACTGTGCATATATATATATTAAATATCAAAGGGAGAGGCAGGAGAGTCCTTGCCATGAGAAAATTTCTCAGATCGAACTTCTGTCAATGATTACATTGACTGATTCCTCTGTGGGAGTTTATGGATCTCTTTTAAAGTTGTATTAAAGACATACTGACATGTAATCCATTGTAACAGCACATGTCTTGTTTTAAGTAAATCGCTTTTTTCTCATCAAAGCAAAGTTGAGAAATCCCTGGAAGTGCCTAAGAAAAGCACTGCTGTTGGTTCCATTCCTTTGCACAGGGTTAATTTGAGTAACTGGGTGATGCTGAGCGGGTTTCACCCACCGCGGCTGCTGCGCATCCCCGCGCCCTGGTGCCTGCGCCCTGGTGCCCCTCACGCTGGGATGGAGCTGGAGCTGCCAGACACCAAAAACAGCACACGGGGTCCATGGCTGACCCAGGACGGAGGTCGGGGGCTGTGGAAGGAACGGTGCAGACCTGCAGCACGGACATCGGGAGCGATGGGAGGGATGGAAGTGATGAGGAGCAATAGGGCAATGGAGAGCATGCAGAACGATGGAGCCATGGGGAGTGATGGGGCCATGGGACCCCGTGTCCCAGGGCTGTGCTTGCTGCAGGCGGCTCCAGCAGCGGCTCCGGGCAGCACCAGGAGCACCAGCTCCTGCTCCGTCACCGTCAGTCTGTGCTGGCTGCAGGGCAGACGTTCGCCTCAAAAACTTCTGGTGACAGAGGAGTGTGTGTGGGGTGTATACACACCCCCCATATATCTATATATATCTATATCTATATATATATAAGGGTACTTGGAATACATTCTCCTAGAAGAGAAAGATGTGTAGTGCATCCTAGTCCACAGAAACCTGAATTTCTGTGCTTTGCAAAATCTGATGTAGGGACATGATCTCACATTCTGTTTGGGATGCTGCTTGGTTGTTGTCACCTCCCCTTTGCAGGGCAGGCTGAGCTGGCGCAGAGGACAGGAATCTGTTTTCTCCCCGCTCCAAAGAGTGAAATACAAGTGTGCTTTTGGTGGGGTCGGGATCCTGCCATGCCAGGGCAGCCGTCAGTGCTGCAGCAGACAAGGAAGTTCTGAGCAGTTTGTTGTTTATTCTCAGTTTTTTGTTCAGTGGTAACGGATAGTTCCTCGGGCAGTCTCAGGTCTGGCTGCTGGTTGTGTTGTTCCTCGTCCCCTCGTTTTGATGAGAGGCGGCAGCTGGAGCGCCCGTTGAGCCGTGCTGCGGGTCCGGCTGCACCGCGAGCTGCGCCGGCATTTGTATGTTTGTGCTGCTGGAGGGAAATGTGAATGTCACTGATCTCTCAAAATTTTTCTTTAGAAAAAAGCAAAGCTGTTGGTTGCCATCTATCCTGTTGTAAAGGGGCACAGGACAGCCGAGGTGTAATACGTTATATAGGAAGAACCTTGCACGGAGCTTCCATTTTCACCTAAATGGTATATATTTTGCATCCTCTGCTCTCCCTTCTCATCTTCCCTGTTCTGCACTTTGACAGAACCATTTTGTCAAAGTATAAATACAAGAAGTTTATATGACAAAGTCAGTTGTATTTTTTTTAGTCAAAGTATGGAAATTCATATAATCTTAAATAGGAGATTGCTTTTAACAAATGCAGATGAGAAGGAATAAAAGGACAAAGTTGTTGAAGATGTTCCAGGAGAATTTTATTAAAAATAAAAAGGACTCTTTAAGTGATATAAGTTTTGGGTGTGCAACTTCTCCACAGAAAAAGAGGAAAGTCTTGACAGAGATTACCTGAATAGTTTTTAAACTGCATCCTTCTGAAGAGTACAGATGAAGTGCTCGCAGTGCGATTCCTCAGGCAGAAACTCCCGTGTGTGTCTGAAAAAAGAAGGAAATTCTTCAGTGCTGTACTGGCCTGGCCTCAGGAAACATCAGATGCCAGGTTTCGTTGTGCCCGTCTCTGCTAAATGCCGAAACTTTCAGAAATTAGCACAGGTGTTTTCTGTCTGTGTTTTGACCAAAATCTCCCTCGGGGTGCCGGGGCCCTGGGGCAGTGGGACTGTGAGCTGTACCCCCCAACCTGCCCCGGACCTGGCCCCTCGTCCCTCCAGCTGCGAAATGAGGGTTTGGTGCCAGGGAGCACGGGGCCGAGCGGCGCAACACGGGGGACACGGGACACAGGGACACGGGGACACGGGACACAGGGACGCAGGCCTGCTCGGGGGAACTCGTGTCCACGGGGCCCGTGGGACATGTTGATTCACCCAGGGCAGCGAACGGGGGGAGATGTCTGCAGATCCAGAGCGTTTTGTGATTTATTTCATGATACAGTGCCAGGCAAAATGCTGCGGTCAACAAGGAGAATCGTTGCAGATTTTTCTGTATGTTTTCTGTATGTATATTTTTCTAAAGCAGTATTTCGAGTTGGTTGAGAAGCATAACATTTCCTACGTATTTCAGTCTAAAGAATTTATTGTGAGTAAAAACAAAGTCTTATACAATCTGTTGTGAATGAAACTTAACTTTAAGGTCACCAAATGGATTTAGTGAAGAGAGATTTTGTTGTAATATTTTATTCCGCATTAAAGCTCTTGTATCTATTTTCTGATTTGAGTAGTTTTCATTTCTAGCATCAGGAATATTTGAATCATTATATCATGGTTTTCCCCTGTGAACCGGGGGATTTTGACAGTGAAGAAGAGAAACTTAGTTGGTTTGTCCTCAGGAAGGGTGTGCCTGATGATTAACAGGGGTTAATTCACTGGTAATTTTGATCTGTCACCTGTCGACCATTCTGCATGTGTATTTCTGTGAAACAGTACCAATTGCCAGGGCAGGGGTTTGAATTACAAATATCTTTTTCTTTATGAGTGAATTTCCTTAGCAGGCTTCCAAGTAATAAATAATGCACTTAAATATGTCAGTGCTTTGCTTTACTTTTAATTACTAGACACCAAGAGGCCTAATTTTCCCTTGGGCTCATCCACAAGGCCCCTCCAGTGACCAAGTCAGGTGTGATGCCGTCGCCTCCCTCCTCCCTGCGGGGACGGGGGTCTGGAGCAGCGGCTCAGGGGCGCAGACACGGTGCCACAGCAGCGGGTGATGGTCCCAAGGCTGTGGGTGATGGTCCCACAGCAGCGGGTGATGGTCCCACGGCAGCGGGTGATGGTCCCAAGGCTGTGGGTGATGGTCCTGTGGCAGCGGGCGATGGTCCCAGGGCTGTGGGTGATGGTCCCAAGGCTGTGGGTGATTCTCCTGTGGCAGCGGGTGATGGTCCTACGGCAGAGAGTGATGGTCCCAAGGCTGTGGGTGATGGTCCTGTGGCAGCGGGCGATGGTCCCAGGGCTGTGGGTGATGGTCCCACAGCAGCGGGTGATGGTCCCAAGGCTGTGGGTGATGGTTCTACGGCAGCGGGCGATGGTCCCAAGGCTGTGGGTGATGGTCCCACGGCAGTGGGTGATGGATGGTGTCCTGAGCGATGCTCGTGTGGAGGAGCCGGGGATCCTCTGCTGGGACTCTTGCTGCGTCAGTTCTGTGTGTACCGTGACTTCAGTCTGACACATCGTCCAAATTGCTTTACAAGTAGGCCAGTTAATTCAGTATTAACGTCTCTGTGATGGATGTTAGCAGTGTTGGCATTAGTGAGTGTCAAAAATAAAAATATTTCATGGTGCTGATCAGATTAGAGCAGATAGTACTAGCCCTGACTTCTGGATGAAAACCAGCAGCAAGCAGGTATTGTGCTCTAAAGCACCCACTGGGTGTTTGTGTGGCATGCCTATTGACTTTTTCAGTAAACTAAGGGTTGAACTGATAGTATAGATCATACAATTTTAATTTCTTGTCATTTGCTTTTTGTTGTAGTTGAATAGTACAATCAAAATCAGTTGGATAATTTTTTGTGGTTTGTTTGGGGTATTTTTAGTTTGTAAATGTTGATATTCTTGTGATTTGTGTTCACAACACATGTAGATGCTTCAGGTTTGGATTGTGAGAACAGGATGGCACGCTTTCCATTAAAAAGTCTGCAAACACACAGGGTTAATTTACGCACAAGTTGTAATGGTTACTGTAAAAGAACAGGTAAGGTGAACACCCCTGTTGACATGAATCCTCCCATCATGGTGCACAGCTGTCTCTGCACAGGAGAGAGGTCAACAGCGGTGAACACAGAATTTTTAAACAGCTCTAACTGCATCCTTGTTCTTTTAGCTTATGGCCTTTTATTTCCTTTTTGATGTTTTTACTTCTGCCAGTCCTAGGGCTGTGTGTGATAAGGTTGTGGTGTGACAGCCGATAATTTACTGTGTCGTCCTGATTTATTGCACATTACCAGACCCTGGTTTGAAATAGAGTTACTCGGCTTACAGTCTTAGTTGCTGTGGTTATGCATAAAGTCATTTTGGCATGCAGCAGTCAGGAGGCACTGCTGAAGACACAGATTCTGCAAATTCACAGGGAGAAAAAGGGTATTTTAAGCTGTGGATTGGCTGTGTGTTCTGTGTGCTCCTGTCCGCAGCTCCTGGACCTGAGCCGGGCGCCCTGGGCAGCAGCGCTGACTCGGTGTCTGTACCTGCGCCTGGAGCCACTGCCCTGGGAAAGGCAAACCCTGGCCTGAGCTTATACCCCGGGGCAGGACAAGAGCTGGTGCCAAATAAAGTCCACCCAGCAGCGGGACGTGCTGCTTTTAAGGTGAATCAGGTTTGGTGCCAAGCAGCTCCATAGCTTTCCTGAAGATAGAACTAGTTTACCTGGTTTTGTACATTATCAGTTTCAATGAGTGCAATAAACACAACGTTGAATATATTATAGAAAAATATTAATATATATTAAATGTAATCAGTTTCATTTCTGTTTTTCAGGAGAAGTGGATGTGGACTGGTCCATCTCTAATAAAGACTTAGAGGTAACACAGACAACCAAGTTGTTCCACAATTCTTTGTGTTTATGTTTATCAACAAGCAGAGCGAAGTAAAGGGGATTGAAAGATCCATCTGTAGCTTTTTGTGTGGCACCGTGGGCAGTTTTGTCTCGCAGTGCAGTGGGAGGAGGGTCCCTCGCTGGGGCAGACAGGGGTCCCACCGCAGGCTCTGCCGGGCACTCAGCTCTGCCGCCCGCCCTGCCCGACCAGGAGCCTCAGCGCAGGGTGTCCCTGCACCGGGGCTGCACGGGGCTGTGACCGGGACCCTCCTGCACCAGGGCTGCACGGGGGTGTCACCAGGACGCTCCTGCACCAGGGCTGCACAGGGGTGTCACCGAGACGGACCCTCCTGCACTGGGGCTGCATGTGGATGTCACCAGAACCCTTCTGTGGCACGGGGGTGTCACCAGGACCCTCCCGCTGAGGCCTCCGCATCCCGGAGCATGAGGTTCAGCTCTGGGGCCAACTGCTTCCATTTCTCTTCCCAGCATTCAGTAAAAATTACAAAATCCAGTGACATTAACAAAGACTTTTCCTAAAGAGAAATGGTATTTTTGTTGCTCTTCTGTTCACTTGCCCCAGATTTATTTTTATTTTTTAAAATGGTGGTGTTTCCTAAGCAATAAAGATTGAAGGTAGGTTTTTCAATTCTGTCTGCCTACACAGAAAGTATGTGTGAGGTCACTGGGGGAGAGAGAGTTGTTTCCAGCTTTTCTTTTTTTCCTTCTTTTTCCTTTTTAAATCTTTCTTTACAATTGCAAATGGCAGGTTTGGTCTAGACTTGTATAGCATTGTACTTTGTCCAAGAGGTTTCCTTTAATGTGTGCAAGGGAACGTGTAACTTGCATTTACAATTAATGGTATTTATATTTGTATCCTGGGAAAAATTCCAGTTCGTCATGAAATAGCGTAGTGAGTGAAAGCATCTTGACTAATCAATGGAAAGTAAAACTTCATAACTACAAATTTAAACAGCATAAAAAAGAAAGTCCTGAAGTGGAAGTTTGAACAAGACAGTACTTTTCTTCTAGACAGTGCAGATTTCTCTGTAACAGACTTATCAAGTTGAAACCTAGCTCTGTAAATTGTACTTGTAAAAAGTTAGATTTCTAACTGAACACTACCAGTGGTGACCTTTACAAATTTCTAGTTCTAAGAAACACTAGAGCACAGCATCCCGAGTGTTAAGTATGTTCTCCTCCTGTCCCAGGCGCAGATCTCCAACTACACGGGCGCGCGGCACGGTGTGCGGTACTACAGCGCCGACAAAGCCGTGACCTGCAGGAACTGCGGCAGAGTCGGACACCTGTCCAAGAACTGCCCCACGCCAAAGGTAAACGCCGCACGTTCATCACCGGTAGCAGTTGTTTCCAGTCATCTGTTGTGCTTGCTGTCAGCAGCATCGCCCCAGTGGTTTATTGTTTTCATTGGAAGGTTGTTCCAGGTGGGAGGATAACTTGCACAAGATCTGTCTGTTTCGTGGAGGTCTTTGCTTTTATTGTTCTTGTAATCTCTGCAGTTCCTAGTAAGCAGTAGACATTTATTTGGGGTGGTTTCTTCTTCATTTCCTCTATTGATTTTTAAATTTTCTGTACTCTTTTAAAGCATTCTCACTTGACATAGTTATTTTTTTATGTCTCCATAGAAAGTTCCCCCGTGTTGCCTGTGTGCGGGAAGAGGTCACCTACAAAACAGCTGCCCAGCACGTTTTTGTTTGAACTGCTGCTTGCCCGGCCACTATTACAGGGAGTGTCTTGAGCGAGCCTATTGGAACAAACACTGCAACCGCTGCGACATGAAGGGACATTACGCTGACGTGAGTACAGCCCACGGCAAAGAGCTCCGTCATTTCCAGTTTTGTATCCGTCAAAAAACAAATTTACAACTACCACAGTTCTTTCATATTTTCTTTGATTTTATATAGTTTGTGTTTTTGTAAGCATGTGAAAATATTGTAGTTGGTCCTTATCTAACAGTATCACAGTTTTTGTGAAGAGTGGCTCAAAGAAAACAAACCAGAGCACTGTAAACACTCACTCATTAGCTTGGTTTTGTCCAGTTTAGTGAGGGTGGTGAAAAACATCCTTGTTTCTGTTGAGTGGAAGGTGTAGGATGGTTGAAACTGGGAGACATGGTATGGTGCAAGTACGCCAGCAAGAAGTAAAGAATAGCTCTGATGCTCCAAGAGTTCCAGATACGTGGTTTTTTTACTGCGGTCACATATTCATGAATGAAAATATTATTAGAAGTTTAAACTGATGTCTGGATGGGTTTGAGAGGCATTTATACGTGTGCTGTATTTGACACTGCAAATGTACTTTATGAACAAAATGGAAATGGTACACTTTGTTTATTATGCAAGTACAGATAAATAAAAATTTTGTCTGAGGTTAATTTATAAGGAGGCAGGTCTACAACCACATTCACGTGCCTTAGCTTAGTTTCTGCCTGCTTTTCAGTAGAGTGCTCTATTATTTATGAAAATGCAAGAAGAAAGATAATGATGAAATTAATTGTCTCTCTGCATCCGTATCCCCATGGACAGGCCCATCACTTATACACTCTAAGGGAATTTCTAAAGTAGTGGAACAGTTGCAGAATTGTGCACTCTACTATTAAGAAAAAAGTATTGATATAAACATTTAATGTCTGGAACCTACTGATGTTTGGTCTTCATCCCGCGAGGACCACACTGATGTTTCCATCGTCGCTGCTGTCACTGAAAACCCAGTTTTTCCTGCTCGGGCCAGTGTGGTTCGTACGGGTGGGGGTACCCTGTTCCTGTTGTGAGCCCCCCCCAGTTCCTCATGCACACAATGTTGAACTGCCTCTGTGCCACGGGCACTGCAGACAAATACACATTTAGTGCACATGATAATCTCCATCCTGTACCTAAGAACACAGCGTTTCAGAAACGTTAGCAAGCTTGCATCTGTATTCACAGCAGAAACAGTTCTGTCAGGTGATTGTACAAAACTGCTCCCTTCGTCTTCTAAAAGAACAAATATTCGGTTTATTTCCCACCAGATGCTTGGCTGCATGTTTCAGTGCAGTGGGAGCAACGTTTCCATTTATTTTATGGGGAGATGGACGCCCCGTAACACACACGCATTCTGCTATTAGAATTTACTGAGGATTCAGAATTGTCTTGGATAAATGAATGAGTAACTTTGTCACAAAACCAGGTGTGGAAATATTAAAAATGTTTGTGTACTGTAAGGACACTGCAGTGTGTCAAAGGGCGTCAGATACAGCGTGTTCTCTGCACTGGGGACGAGGTGGGAGGTGAGGTCGTGGGACTTCACTTGGCTGAGACTTTTTATGTCAAAACTTTTAAACAGTACGATTATGGAAACACACTTTTCAGAGCATGATCTCCTTTCTTAAAAATATCGCTTCAATCCTTCTGGGTGCATTTTGAAACAAGTACAAACTGTTTTACTCTTGGCAGTCTGCCCCAAGTTGTTGTTACTGCCAGCGAGGGTTCATTGAGGTAGGAAAGAGGGAGAGAGGTTTACACCAGGGCCGTAGTGACAGGACCAGGGGTGATGGTTTTAAACTAAAGGAGGGAGATTCAGGCCGGACATAAGGAAGAAATTGTTGCCCCTGAGGGTGGTGAGAGCCTGTTCCAGGTTGCCCAGAGAGGTGGTGGATGAAGCATCCCTGGAGACATCCCAGGCCAGGCTGGACGGGGCTCTGAGCAACCTGAGCTGGTGAAGATGTCCCTGCTCATGGCAGGGGTGGCACTGGGGGAGCTGGGAAGGGGACTCCCACCCAAACCATCCTGCGACTCGGTGATTCCACACATTGTGTTTAGTCAGTTCTGCACTAACTGCCAGGAATCGCGGGTGTGAGGAATGTGGTGTCCTGCGCCACCACCGCGTGCTGACAGAAATGTGAAGATTTTGAACAGCAGCATTTGAAGTTATTACAAGCATCATGTAGCCTAAGTAAAACCTTCGATCGGTATTTCAAAATACATCTGTATGTATGAACAGAAGCTTTTTTGTTACAACTTAGAGAATTCACAAACCAGCAACTTTGGTTTTATTTTTTAAGTGTGGTATAATTCACAGCTAGACACCACTGGTTTTTATATTTTTGCTTCCTGGATGCATAATTTCAGGTCAAGTTTCAATGCAGGATGAATTATTCTGGCAAAAAGCATTTGTTATTATTCTTAAGAAAGTGTTGAATGCTATAGCAATTGGAAGTTTGGTAGAAGAATAAAGGAGTTTGGCAAAAGAAGCAAAATTTTCGAGGTTGGTAACTGTATTCAACATGAAAGATCTGTGGAATTACAAGCAGGCGGAAGTATATTGCAATGATGTTATCACTTTATAAGAACAAGTGACACTAGAAAACTACACTTGGAAAGATCTTGCATTTATGTGCTTGTGCATGTGTACAAAGCCCTGACCAGACAGTCTTTAATGTATGTACTTCTCACATAGATACACAGATAGTGCTGAACTGAATTTTCAAAATGTGAACTAGATGAAGGTAATGACTTTGCAGTGGGACACTTAACTCAGTTTGGTAGGTGGTTCAGGTGTGACTGGAACGTGAAGATTTGTCCTCATGTTCCGTAAGTACAGGTAGAAGATTCGCTGTGTCCTTTCTGTGATTTCCCTGGAGCTTTTTGGCAGCAGCAGTTATGCCATAAGGCCTGAAGAGAAAGACAGAAATAGTTTGAGTTTGATACAATCTACTAAAATAAAACACAGATTAAATTTAAAGTGTGATTAAACATACTTTTATCTTTTTTAACCTTGTATGATATTATTGTCGTTGTACATGTCCTGTATGTAGCAATTAACCTTTTATGATTTTTTTTTTCTCAAATTAAACACAGAAAGGTAGGATAAAAGGCTGTGATAACATTAGCATACATTCCTTCTTAATTTTCTATCTAAAGATAACGGCTTAAATGTTTATCTTCCAAATATACCTGTTCAATTACCTTAAACGTTGGGTTTTTGACATTTGGAAATGTTTGAATCTCTTTCTAAATGTGTCCTCCCTAGCTTTATTTCTTCTGTTTGGTCGAAGGACAGAGGTCCTGGGAAGACCTTCTCCTCCCTCTCGCTGAATACAGACGTTTATCTGAATAACCATTCTACCTGGTATTGCTCATGTTCCGTAAACTCGATCCCGTATTGCAGCATCCAGGAATAATCGAGTGTCAGCGGGAGGCTGGACCACACGGCTCAGCAGACGGAAGATGTTCCCTGTGTGTCAGAGCGGGACTGTGTGCTGGACTGTCTGTGTGTCCGTCCTGCTCCCGTGGGACATGTCCTGGTGCCGCACCGAGCGTGAGGAGTTGGGGAAGGAAAACTGGGAGTTCGTTACAGGCTCACCATAGAAAACGATATTTGGGGCATGCAAATGATGCCCAGCAGAGCTGAGAGTTTACTGTTTCTTTTGGTATTTGAATGTTAGAAATTTAAAACTGGTCTTCCTTGTGTAGCTGTACTTTTGCTTAGAGCTATTAAAAACAGGTGCACAGTGCCATTACTTTAAAAAATGTGAACAGCGTATTTCTGCACCCCCTTTCTGGTAAGCAGTTAGACAGAATTGTAATCTTAAGTATCTTTTCTTTGCATCTCTTGCCACCTTTTCTATTTTACACACTTTATGAAGCCAGTTCTCTTATGGTAATATTCTCCTCTGTAGAGAATTAGGACTCCTCTGTCATCCCCAAATTTAAATCCTGCCTAAGTTGTGTAGATGATCGGGAACATCACAGCATGTATTTTTTCCGCTCAGTTAGGCCCACCTTAGGTCACAAAGATTTGTATTCGAAGCTTCCAGGCAGTTCTGTGGCATGACAGGCACGTGGAATTGAGGCTAAAAAAGACTTTCAGTGGCACTTTGCAAGTGAATCACAATCAACAGTAAATATTTCTTCACATCAGAGCAAGAAGCCTGTGAGGCCAGCAGATGATCAAACCATGAAAGGAGTGCTTGGCCAAGATACGGCCATTGCTGGCAACCTAAAAATATTTGTTTCGCATGTGGCATTCACAGGGGAAGAAACTGGGAACACTCCTGCACTGAAATCTTGTTTTGTGGAGGGAATCATCAGAGAACCACTCTGAAATTGGAGAGGGTGTTAGGATTACTGCTAACCTGTGAATTCTAACCCAGTATCAGAACCGGATAACAATTACCCAAAAGCTGCAGAGGAGCTGGAAGGTAAAACAGGCAGATTAGTGACAGCAGTGTGTGACCTTTTGCTTTGCGTTTGGTTGGTAATTTTTGAAAGGGGTCGCAGGGAGAGCTGGGCAGCCAGACCTGCCAGCCTGATGTGTCCACCAAGCAAATTAGCAGCAGCATGTTGGAATGGATATATAAATATGATATACGTGGGAGGATTCAAGATTGCTTTTGTAAAGGAAATCCCACTTCTCAGAAGTCTCTGGAGCTCTTCAAAGGAGAAGGTCGACAAGCATGTGTGTAAACATGATCCAGTTGACATAGTCTACAATTTCCAAAAGGCATTTGACAGAGTTCCTGACCAAAAGCTTTTAAGGAAACTAAACAGGCATGGAATAAGAGGATAAAGGTAGGATATGCTAGTGTGACATGGAAAAGGGTGAACAATAGGGCGACAAGATTTGCTGAGGAGACTGAATTATTTAGAGTGTCAGTGCTGTGAGCCAACTGTGAAGAACTGCCCAAGGACTGTACGAAACCAAGGGAGAGCACAATAAAATGGCAGATGAACTGGAGTGGCAGTAAATGTAAAGTAAAATGCCTGGGATAAAATAATCCCATCTTTGTAAATGGGTTGATGGGCTCTGAGTTTACCATTACTATTCAGGACTGAAATTTTAGAGTTATGAGATACAATCCTTTTTAAAAAAAATCAGTTCATTGTTCAAAAGCTGTGAAAAATCTGGTGAAGCATGAGGAATTATCAGGAAAGCACTGGACACCTGTGTGCAGCTTTGGTCCCTCTCTCTGTGTCCCTCAGCACAGTGGAAACTCTTCAGCCTGGAAGAGAGATGACAGCAGGCAGGATCTGCAAAGAGCTTCAAAATCAGCCACGGGTGATGGGGTCCAGGGGATCCCATTGAGTCCATGACAGTGGTTGGGGACCAACTGGTCATTGTTTCTTCCAGCACAAGAACGAGGGGCATCTGACGAAGGCAGCAGGAGAGGTTCAGAAGAGTCAGAGGGAGGTGACTCTTCATGCAATAGGAGACCTGTGGGACTCTTCACGGAGGTGGGCAGCAGGTGCAGAGTCTGCTCTGGTTCGGGGGGACATGGGAACAGTTCATGGAACAGAAATCCATGGAATGCCATTGGACACACAGGAACATTTGCAGCTTGCACAGTCACTGAGGTGAAACAGCTGAGTGTGCAAGAGCGTTAGGGAAGGGATGCGCCCACAGTTAGAGACCGCACAATCCCACGCAGTGTGGTCGTTATTGTTTTCAGGCAATGTGAACTGATCATAGTAACAGATCCAAATATCTGTGCCTCTGCTAATTGTATTCCGTAAGGAAATACGAGTCCTCCACAGGGCATTTTGTCAAAAACCTGAGTGTGTTTCACCAAGCCGAGTTACAGCCACTGTTCTGTATCTGTGCCTGTTGGGATGTTTCTGCTGTCTGTAGGAGCTGGACGCAAACCACCGGTTTTGATCGGAGCCTGGGGCTAAATGAGTCCAGCGTTCTCCAAAGTTCTCCACAAGACTCTGAAAATGCTACTGCAGCTGTCATAGAGCACATCTTTGTACAATGTTGGGGAAAAGAGTAGATATTCAAAAGAAGTTTTGATTTGTTTTTCCTGGAAGGTTCACTCTCTTTTACTGTGACACAAAGGATGCAGAACAAGCTCCTGTGCACAGGCTGTTTCAGAGTGACTCCCTACGGTCACACAATTGTCCAGAAGTGAACATGAGGCAGCTCAAGGTGCTTCGCGCAGTTTGGTTTGAAAAGGTTTGAAGTTATTTAGAACAGTTTCAGGAAAATACATTTATTATGTTATTTATTATGTTATTTATTATGTTAGGCCGGTCACTTTCCCTGAAACAACCTGGCAAATGTTTGGAGTCATCTTAGGTGGAGTCATGTTGGAAGATGCCCTGTGTTCTTCCTTGGGAAGATCAGAGGAGCAGGTGGCAGAGCTTTTCTCAAGTTTTGAGTTTGGCTGTTTGACCATCTGCTGCTCCACCTGGGAAAGAGCACATCAGCCTCATGCAACATTGTGTGCGTGTATAGGTGTGTATTATATATGTGTGTGTACATATATATACGCTTGTGTATGTATAAGCTGAAAGCCCCTTGCCATGAGTGTCCTGTGTTTGCAGGTTTGGTGGCAGTTAGGTGGATGTCATGAGTCTTGTGGTCTGCAGCCTCACCTGTCAGCTGCAAGGGTGGGAAAGAGCTTCAAAAACAGGGGGATGTGGCAGGGAGGGGACACATGTGTCAGGCAGGACAGTGTCTCCTCCGTGCTTGGCAAAGCCAGCACACGGTGCTCGGTGAGCTGCCTGAGCTCAGCGGGGAGCGGGCGGCTGGCGGAGCTGTGTCCCCAGGGCTGTCCAGCCGCGGTGCCCGTGCCCCCACACCTGCACGCCCTGCACAGCCCTGGCCACGGCCAGGGGCCAGCCAGGACCTTGGACGAGTCTCCTCCCCGTGTCCTGGCACCTCTGACCCGTGGCCACCACCAGCCGCTCCTGGCCGAGGGTCGCTGGCCCTGTCGTGCCGCAGCCCATGCAGTGCTGGCCACGGGGACGCGCCCGCGGGCCCTCGACCCTCCCGGGTGGAAAGCGAGGGGTTTGCCCCTCTCCCTCCTTCCCCAGCAGCATCCCCTGTTTCTCACGCCCGCGGCGAGTCCATGTCCGTCTAATGGTGACTGTGAGCCAACGTTACTGGGAGCTGGTCGGTGCCAGCATTAGCCACTGCGGTCCGGCTGTCTGCATCGGCGGCACGGGAGAGGTCTCGACATCTGCTCGTGCAGGAGCGGTTTTGAAGGGAAGCATTGTGTGTTTTCCGCGGCAGTTCCCATGCGGAGGTGATGAAAAATGTGTGTTTTGGCAAATCTTTTGTTTTATTGTGGTGGCCTGCGGCGGGGCAGCTCCTAGCAGCCGCCGCTTTGACAAAACACCAGAGGATTCTGTTAAAAAGTTGTGTTTAGTAATTGTTGTCGTCGTGTCAGACCATAACTGACTTGGAGCTGAAGGATTTTTGCGAGATGAGTAGCTGTGCCAGCAGGGACCCAAGTCTCCTGGGCCAGCCGCGCTCTCATTAAGATTTGCCGCTAGCCGTGGCGGTGTTCGGCAAGTATGTGACGTGCATGCTGTTATTGTATGCTTGGCTTGTCAGCCTGCAGCTTTCTGACACTCACTTATGTCACTCTTTATTCAGAGAGGAAGAAGCTTTTGATAATTTGACAAGACAAGCTCTTAAACGATCTAGGTCATGGCCTTCACTGTCTGTGATTGTGAACATATTTCCTGAAAGCCCTGTCACTCATCACAGCTACATTTTCTCCCGGGGAGCCGCGGGCCCGTCCCGCTCTCCTGTCAGCGCGTGCATTTTGGTTATTCATACGCCAAATACAGTAGCGGGGTTTTTCCTTCCCTTTTGCGGCGCTCGCATGTTAGCGGGGCTAATCCTGCGCCGGCCGCTCCCAGCAGGGCCGCGTCGAGGGCCCTCTCGGCGCAAGGCAGACGACCGGCCAAGGGAGCGGAAAGGAGGAAAGGCCGCTTAGCGCTGGTTTTGTGTTTGCTCATTGTTGTGGAAATATGAGAACTGGTGGCAAGGGCCTCGTCTATTGAGCACTCGAGTCCTGGTCTGCTGTCAGGGGCTGTTTGAGATTGAGTGTTTTATTTTCTTTGATGTTCACGTTTGAGAATGGGGAAGTGGGAATTAAACAACAGATGCATTAAGCCGTTGTTCTGGTAAAACAATAATTAGCACCTGATAAAATTCAATACGGGTCAAAATGCGCAGTACCCAGCCTTGATTCATCTGGTGTGGCAACCCTGGCCGGATCAGGCTTGGATATGAATAATCACCCTCCCAAATTAACTGAATGTGGCTGCAGCAAGAACGGCGCGGGTTTGGGTAAATTACTGGGCTGCGGTGCCGCGGGCCGGCATGGGCACCGCGGCTCGGCTGCCCCTGTGCCCAGCGTCTGACGCTGGTGGGGCCAGACTGCCGGGGCTGGAAATAAATGCAGTTTTATTTTAATGTAGTTCATCACACCACCGTCATACTCGTATGCCACAAGGGCTTTTCTTTAAACGAGGGCCATTCGTGGTTAAGTACTGTTAAATAAATAAGAAAAATCACAGGTTCGGCAGTTGTCGTATTTGGTTATGCTCTCTTCCATAGCAAACCTCTTTGCTTCATTTGAGAAGCCAGTATTCAGCAGTAATTGTTAATTATATTTTTTGTCGTTCTGTGATAGAAGATACAGACAATAACTCTGGGTTGATGCAAGGTAATAGGACTCCTAGTTAATGGCATCCTTTCTAAAACGCTGTTGTTTAGCCAGGCATCCGTTTTTGACTATTGTATTCAACTTCTGAAGTTCGTAAGTGATCATTGTGATGATGAAAAGTATTACACTGAATCACCATCTGAATGAAGAAATATGCTTGGCCAATTTTCCCTCACCACCACCTTGCTACCTCCCTTAAGTTTTATCACAGCCTCAAAATATCCTCAGAAACGGGGGTGACAAAAGTGGGGCTGTGCCCCTTCCACGGGTTGGTAAGGGCTGTGACAACCCCAGTTTCTTGCTCTCAGTTGCAGATTTTCCCTTTAAGTGATGTCTTTGTGTCCAGAGATTTAAAAAAAAAAAAAAAAAAAAAAAAAAAAAGGAAAAAAAAAGAAAAAAAGCTAAACTACTATTAAAAAATAAAGTAATTTTAAAATTATTTTTATTAAATAGCTGCTCTGTGAGTAAAGGTCATATCACAGAGTGGCATTTTGCCAGTATATGACAACTCATTGATTGCGATTTTTCAACCATATTAGTCTGGGGACACTGTGGTAATCGAAAACTATCCAGAACTAATGTATAAATAACTGCCTGCTACCCCAGTGCTAAACCAGAAAAGTCTTATGTACAGCAGTTTTGAGACAAGGCAACATCTTGGGCAGAGCGTTTCTATACACAGAGTGTTTATGTCTCGCGCCTCCGAATCCTGTGTAAGTTAGTGAGGAAAATCCTTTTGTTTGCACTCAAATGCAGCTCGAGTGTGTTCAAAAACTGTCAAATGTTGTATCTGCTCCCCTGCTAGAGATGTGATGTACCTCACACACTTTCTTTATAGAAATATTAATATAAAACTCAAATATTTACATGTGGTATTTGAGTAAGAGGAGAAATGTCAAACCATTACACAGAACAGATTGTACATTTTTCTCCAGAAAATTGTGTTACTGATGGAATGAATAATAAATAATATAATTTCCATCACGTCCATGAAAAATATACTGTATATGCCATAGGATGACTGTTAAAAACTTGGATAATTTTTTGAGAGATTCAGTTACTAATACTGGTTGTTGGGTGTTTTTTTTTTTTAATTAACATGCTTTGTCAGAATAAAAGAAGGCAAGAATTTAGATGTGAGCAAAAAATTTATTCTAAATCTAAAGAAATGTTAATAGTACTCATTTGCAAGTAGTCATGAGACTTCAATATATTAAATTAGAGCTACAGCATATTATGTAGAAGCCATGGAATAACTAATGCTTCTTCTTAAAATACTGAAAATTGAGATTGGCAAACCAAATTGCTAATTGTACAAATTATTAAGGAGCTATTTTAATTAAAGGGTAAATGTTTTAAGGAAAAGTGAAAGGCCTCCGTTGAAGTAGCGGCACCCACACTCTCTTGGGCGCTGAAATCACTTACAGGCAAATCACCACAATTCTGCGTCTGTTTGTGGCTTCAGGGTCACAGCAGAAGGCAGAGATACTGTGAATTTGTAAAAATATTAAGAACTCTTGAGAAAGTAACCTCTGTCTTACTGATCATTAGCGCATTCTGATTTTCTTTAAAGAAGAAGATCCACATTTTCCTCTTTCCTGCCACTTGTGTGTTCCTCGTGTCTATTGTGTTATTGCTGTGATTAAAAAATCCACCTTGTGAAATTTTTTACGATGGGCTGCACTTACAAGTTTGTGTGCAAGTCTAGCAAGTTTTAAAAAAAAAAAAAGCAAGCCATTGTAAAAATAGAAACATTAAAGCAATCTGTTATGCTTCTTGTTTACAACTCATCTGACATTAGGCTACCGAGGATTATTACATGTAACAATTATATTTTGATTAGTATAGAGATATGTACAAAAATACTAAAATATTTCTATTCCTCTGTGAAAGGGAGGTATGTTGTGATTTAATTTCCAAAACTTTATGTAAATGTAAAATGCCAGCAAATGTAGAATTTACATTAATTTTGTTTGTTTTGCAGTATTAATACTTACTGCAGTTAAGAGCACGCTGGTCTCCCAAACTTCCAGCCTTCAGAGGAGAAGGGGAGAGAGAAAACTGTTACTGGCTTTCTGACAATGGCAGGGAGTGTGTTAAACCAGTGTAAAATTCAATTAAACTGTCTAGCCAGGTTTTTGAAGCTGAAATGCAGACCCTTTCAGTTAAGCTTCTTATTTTCCTGTGACCGACACCGGTGGATACTGTGTTATGCCAAAACCAACAGGCTGTAAAGCACCTTGTTTCATGCTCCTAGCTGATCAATATTTTTATTTTCCAGGCTTGCCCAGAAATATGGAGGCAGTATCACCTAACAGTAAGTAGAAACACCTTTTTTATTTTCTTCTACACCCAGCCTATTTACTCTTCTGTGAACTGCTGACCATAAAATATAGACAAGCATCTTCTGCGAGAAGATAATAAACATCTGAAGAGTTTTTGAACTGAAGAATGCAATGAAACACTGTCAGTATTTTTTAAACATCTTTAGAACTTGTGATTTCATTTTAATACTGTAATCATTAAATGAGTGCCTTGCAGCACTCTCTCCTCTCAGTGACTACATTTACACATTTAAAGAGGGTGAAATTTTAAGTTGAGCTGCATTGCAGAAGCAATAATCCCATCTCAGATATCCCAGATGCTGGTAATTAATCGCTCTGTGTGGCAAAGCTTTCTTTTTAAATCAGTAAAAGGAATCTCAGCTAGAGTAGAGACGTTAATTTAAGAAATACACTTTATAAACTTTTGCAGATAATTTCTAATTGGTAAGGATATAGGTGTAACTTCTTCTTTGGCCTGCATTAGTTGATCTTTAATCACTGAAACAAGAAAACAAAACTTTGTGAACAGTACCAGTGTATTACTTAAGGTTTTTACTCATATGTAAAATAGAGATAAAAATAAAACAAAATGCATATAAATTTGGCTAATATTGAAACTTGGATCAATATTTAACTGATTAAGACAATATTAAATGGATTGGTATCACAAATCTTGAATATATTCATTTATAAAATTATTATACCTAAAAACACTTTTAAAGATCAGGATATTTGCTGTTTATCTGAATCTTTGCTGTCGTTGCTATCCAGATCAACCTTGTACGTATTTAGCAGTTATAGGTAATTAATCACCACTGCCCCTTCAAAACAAAGCAGAAAAGTTTTTCCACTGCTCTTCCTTATGAGTGTTTGGTGTGGGCTTTTACTTTTGAGCAATAAAGGGAATGGACTTTGTAATTTGTTGCCTCCACCTCATCATGGTAGTGGAATGCTATTTTCTGGTTTTGCTTCTAAATTCAATGATTATGAGAAATCTTTGCTTAAAATCTATTCCTTGTGTTTTCTGTATAATGATTTTAAAACAAAGATCTGTTTCGGAATTTCTTCACCATTTCTGGGCATTTACTTTTATTTTAAACAGAATTGGTATAGACTTTTAAAAAACATTATGAGCAAAAGGTGCATTCACACATTCAGGTGTATTTTTATTTGTTTTTTTAAAATTGCGTGAAATAAAATGGTAAACACTGTCTTTCATTATAATCCCTAAGGGTACATGTAAAAACGATTTCTGAAATGTTCATGATATTTGGAATCTAATAATCAAATAGGTGTATTAGATGCAGTAATCTATTGGGTTTTGGTTTTTACTGAGGTATAAGATTTAATTTTATTTTAGTCTTCCTTGATGTTGAAAAGTCATGAAAAAATCAGTTGTAATCAACACTTAGAAAATATTTATTTTTGTAAAAAAGTGGGGGGGAGCTTAAACCTGACAAAGTAGTTACTGGGCAGAATTTGAGGTGTCTGAGGTAGAAAATTTTATCTGTGAATTTTGTAGAAACTGTTCTGAATTTACGCTTTACTTGGCATAAAGCTAACAACATTTGTCAAAACAAGCTCTTGTTATAAAATGTAGTAGTTGCAAATACAAGTGTATTATTAAAAGTACCCATTTGGAAATTCTTCGTGCATTTTAGGGACATTTTGAAATGTGGTCAAATATGGGCATGCGAAGATAAATTGACTTTGAGTCAGACCATCGCTACTGATAAATAATTTTATAGTTTGCAGTGAACTGCAAATTATCTGCAAATAATCCACATTTCTGGTATGTGGGCAATGCTTTGCACGTGTCCATTTTTTTATGGGCAGGCAGGCTCACTTTGACTCATACTTACATTAGTTGTCAGATTAAGCCTGGAACTTAAAAATTTGTGAGGTAAAAGACATGCTTGGTATCTAAAATAAGTTATACCTCAAGAAACTGCATTCTCTGAATTTTTTAAATGTATGAGTCCCAGCTTTTATTATTCTATTTAAATATTCTCTTTTGCACCCAAAGCAGAACAGAATTAAGTAATGTTCTCACAAGAATCAAAACTTCTATGTTAGAATGATGTGTACTATATATATATATACTTATAGAATTGTAACTAAAAAGTCGAGATCTTTTACTCCCATATCAGCATAGTAGTGTTTCACTATAGAAACTGGTTTATAAATTTCCTAGTTTAGAATAAATATTTCTGGACGAACAGGATAACTGTTTAAAGAAAAATAATAGAAGTTTTTTAAAAAGGTATTATTGTGGTGCTGCTGTGCTGCAGAGGCTGCTGACGGTCAGCAAACTGGGGCTGCGGTGAGTTCTGCTCCAGCCCAGGGTACAGACAGGAGATTTAAATTGATTTTGGCAAATTGATCACGAGTGTCACACACGCAGGTACATACAAGCGCAAATAAAACAAGGCATTCAGGTTTGCAATAAAAGACTGCTTTTATGGTGTTTCTTGCAGACAGCCATTACAAAGTTTGTCTAAATGGTTTGCGTTATATAAAGTATTCTTAGTTAATTACTGTGAATGCTTGTGAAAAACCACACAGCCTTCCACCTTTCTCTTTTGTGAAGCTTCTGGTGATTTTATTCATTATCTGGCTCTTTCCTAAGAGATGGACTGCCATCTATTGACTCCGTGTAGCCCCTGCACAGAGCGTGGATTGACTAGAACAATGACTAAATAATAAATCCATTCTGCAGTTATGGATGGTGGTGGGTTTTTGTTTACATTGGCTGTGGTGAGAAATTTTGGCACATTACAAATAATTTGTTGTATGGGCAGAAATGTCTTATTCCAACCAAAACAGACTGCCAGTGCAAGAAATCTTATGAGCAGTTGAAACAGCAAAAAGGATTATAAGCGGAATATTTTAATTTGCCTTTTGATAGGAAAAAAGATTATCATATTGTATTCAATGAAGCTTAAACTTAAAGGCTCTGTGATAATCAAAGCTTTATAACTGGATGAAGTTAGTTTCTTTAAACTTGTTCTTTCAACTCTGTTAACTAAAATTATTCTGAAGAAAACCAATCAAAGTCAGCAGAACAATCCTATTCCCACTGTGGCTTAAAATAATATTTAATAACCTCTTTAAGATGGTGATTTAAAACTTTTACAAATCACTTTCATTGTGCCTGCTCCCTCTGTATTTCTCATGTATCCGAAAAGGGAAATTACGTTTGCTGAAATGTATTTTAAGTTTTTCTTCATATAGGTATCTATTTCCAATAAATACATTGGTTTTGATACCTGCTTATGTTTATCAAAGGAGTTATTATCAATTCAGATACTAACATAAGGACTTCGTTGGCAGATCCAGGATAAACAGTTTTGATCATAGTTTACTGCAGTGTAAATAATAATACATGTGATTTTTTCATAGACAAGGCATTTGGAGGTCTTGTAAAGCTCTTTGTTCTGGATTATTAGGAAGCTAAGCTTACAATTTTGTCTTTCTAAATGCCAGATGCTCCACAAACCCCGAGAAGTGTGGTCTGTGCTCCAAAGGACCAGCACATGCCCTTTGCGTTTTAAGGATATTGGGGTGCTCGTAGCACTGCTTTTTTCGTCCTCGGAGTGCTTGGCTCTTTATCATTCCCTTTCTCTTGCCATTTCAGATTTCAGTTATAAAGGTAGAGACATTTATTAAATATTTTGTACTCAAGTAGAGGCCAGTTTATAGCCCTCTAATTACAAAAAAAAATAAAGAAGTCACTGGAAAAACTTATGAGATTAAGGCACCCTACAATTCTCATTTGTTCAGTTCAGTTTTGTGGTTTCTTAACAAACCAGAATGTTGTCCCTCAGGCTCTGACTCGCTCCCCGGCGGCCGAGCCGCTGGAGAAGGGTCAGGGCAGGCTGGGGTGGGAGCAGCCGTGTCCCCGCAGGCAGCCCGGTGTCCCCGCGCCGGGGCCGGTGCGGTTCTGTGGCACCCATGGTCCTGCTGAGAGACCCGGGGATACGGCGCAGGTCTCCATTGCCGTGAGCAGCCGCGCTTCCACCCAACAGATGACATCACTGCAGAATAAAGAGGAAATTTATTTCCAGCGCGTAGTGACCCGTGTTTTGCTTCAGGCATGAAGCTGCGTGTTGTCCCCATGAGTCCCCAAAGGGTAAGGCGGACCCTGCGTGGTGGCACTCGGGCACCCCAAGGATGTGCGCACAGCCATCTCGATATTTGATATAAGAAGGGGTACATGCTGGCTGCGTGGATGCATGTGTGTGCAGCGTTCATTGTTCAGAGGGACTCATGGTGTGCAAAACGAGCGTGGCCAGGCCAGCGCAGGAACGAGATGTGCATACAATAATCAAATAGGAATTAATGTTGCAAGTATTAGTATCTTCTTCCTTAAATAGCTACAGAGTAGTGATGTGCCATCTCTAAAATGGGCAGAGCGCAATTTTTATTTTTCTGTTCAGTTTTCAGTCTAGATGCATATGTTAAAAAACAAATCCTGCTCAGATGAGGTGTTTTCTTTCAGTGGGGATTGCTCATTTTCAATAACATCTTCCTCGCCCTGCGCTCCAGCAGGAGCAGCTCCTTCCCCCATCCCCTGCCTTCACCGGCCTCATTTATATTAAAGCTCCTAGGCCAAGATGGCCACCAACAGAGTTTTAGAACCATCAGAATTTTTAACTAGCAGAAGCTATCATTTAACATGCTTTTTGACAGTTTGTTAATCTTACTTTTAATCCACTTACATAAAAGAAGGTGAACCAGGAATTGGCTGTTTTGGCCTCTGTGCGTATAAGACATGAAAGGACAATGCATCTTTTGTGTTTAAATTTTGCGCTCGGATTTCTTTGTATGCATTATTAAAATTCCTCATGGCCTGACACTTTTATCCTGAAATGAAAACGTAAGCAGCGTTGCTTAAAGTCCATTTGTAGCCTTTAAAAAAATGTGACTTTCAGAAGGAGGAAATTTAAAGTGTGACTCCTGCAAAAAATATTTAAGCTCGAGAGAGTGAGGACTTGGTTTGCAGAGGAGCTTGGTGGGTCTGTGCGGTGCGGGAGAGGACGGTCCGGCTGTGTTTTCTGGAGCCGGACCCGGCTCCGTGGCTGTGCCGGGGCGGCCATGGCCGCGGCCTGGGCTGCGCCGGGCCTGCCCGACCAGCCTGCACAGCACAGGGCCTGCCTTCCCGTTCAATATCCCAGCCCTTGCACAGTTTCTCTCTGGGTGTTTTAAGGTTATTTTTATTGACTCTAGTGAAAACACCACTTTGTATAAGCGATAGGCAGTGTTTTTTCGTGTTTCGGAAGCACAGCACGGGCCCTGGCGCGGCAGCGGTTGGCAGCCGCTCGGAGGGTGTTTCACAGGGAAGCAGCACAAAAGTGCTGGGTACGGATTTGGGGTGAGGGTGACTCTGCTCCCCTGGGCTGTGGGAAACACGAGCACCCGGGTGTGCCGGAGTCCCCACGCTGGCCCCGAGGAAAGGTGCGTTTGGTGCCTGCATTTGTGAGGGTTCCACTCTCTGAAAGCTGCGCCAGCCTCGTTAGGCAGGGCAACAACCAGCAGGTATTTGTTTTCAATTATCTACTTGCGCTGCTCCAGGCCATGCCCTGCAGCTTTGCCAAGTGCGGTTCTGTGGCAGGGACGCTTCTGAAACGTCTGCCTGCCCCGCACGGGTGTTCTGGTGAAAATGAGCATGTTAGAGCGGCTTTGTGTGCTGTCTAGAAGGTCTCTTGCATTTTATTTTACATTCTCTTTATTTTCCCCTGCGAATTATAATTTGCCCTGCATTATCGTTGTCTTTCAAGTTTCAAATATTTTGAGGCTATCAGAAACCTAACCCCAGAATTTGTGTATGTTGCAAATAAATCGTATTTCACAAAAGATGGTATTCTTTCTGATAATTTTTTTAGCAGGAAACAGAATCTGAGGCCCTGAAATAAGTGTAAGTTGATGACTACAAAGCACATGCTATAGCTTTCAGTAAGAGAGTATGTTAGACAGAGCTCTTTCCCAATTTTTGCTGAAACTGTATTTTAAATATTACAGGAAAGAGAACTAGTTTAACTAACTTTATATAAATATGTACCTTTTAGAATTTGCCTTGTGATGAGAATGTTTGGTTTTATTTAACATCCCGTCCAGCTATGAGTACGGGGTGATGAGGAGTTGTGTGTCGGTTGGGTTGGAACAGGGGGTTCGGCTGGGTGTCCGTGCAGTGCCGTGTGTCCCGCGCGTCCCTTCCCGGCTGTCCCGGTGCCTCTGCTGCGGGGACGGAGCCGCGGGGCCGCCGTGTCCCCGCGGGCTGTGGCTGTCACCTCGGGCTGGGTCTGCAGGGGCCTGGGGCTGTTTTGGGGGCTCTGTCCCCTCCAGCAGCGCCAGCTGCTGCCTCCTCGTCGTGCAGGAGGGTGGGCAGCATGTCTGCTTTCTCCAGCGTTTGCCTCATGCTCTTCCCCATCTGCCTCCCCAGAAAATAAAATAAAACGTGCTTCTAAATTGAGGGTTAAAGACTGATTACATCTTGAGTAGAAATTGCGTTTTGACACAGTTCTGGAAGCAGTCTGGGGCTGGGGGGAAATGGAAAACTTGGCTGACTGAACCAAACAATTTCCACTTCTCTGATTTTGGGCTTCCAGATAGCCTCCTCAAAGTGTTTGTCTTTGAGAAGTGGCATCTTCAGAGAATGCCCGACTTCAATATGCGTGTTACTGTTATGTGAGGAGCTCTGTGTTTTCTGCAAAATCAACACCTTTTGCGCCTGCCTTCACTTGGGAAAAGGAGAAGACCAGGGGACAGAAATCAAAACGGGGTGGAAATGAATATGTTTAAACATTTTGAATGCTTGAACGCGTAGTTAGCTGACTCCCGTGTGGCCAGGCAGCTCTGCGTGGTACGTGCGGTGCCGGCGGTGGCACTGGCAGGACGGGCTGGACAGGGCAGGAGCACACGGCACTGGGCATGGTCACCAACACCGCGCCAAGAGTCCTGTGAGACACAAACATTGTTGGATAAGCAGTTAATTAAACAGAAAACAGGACAACCGTGGTAAGATTCATTGCTGAAATGTCTCCCCATCATACACATAGCTGCAGTTCTTTTAAGGGGAAGGATTAAGATGATCTTTAATGCTTACAGATTTCGTAAAAATTTTCACCTCTCTGTCCTTTAGTTTGAAAAGATGAATTAATATGATCATTTAAATATTTTTTATTATTTCAAGTATTAACCATCTAAATAAGGAAAACAGAGTTTTCAAGCTAGAATGAGTTTTCCAATGCATTTTATAAACAGGCTTTTATTTGAGAGGGGAAAAAAAAAATCTGTGCCCTTTTTCTGCAGTAAATTCTATGTATGAATATTCATGCTAAAGTCCCTGTATTCTTAAAAAGTTATTCCTCTGAACTTGATAAACTGTTTTTTCTCAGGTTTTTTAGAACTTAGAGTCTGTTTAAAAATTCCATAGGAAACCAAAAATTGTCTGTGATCTATCAGACATTTTAAAACATATAAAAATTAGGCTTTCATGTAGGTAACGTAAAGTGTCTTTTAGTGCATTACTATATGGCCAAGTGGAAAAAATGTAAAATGTCAGTTTGCATGTATGTCCTAACTGGGAATGGCATTTTGCTTGTCAAATGTCCACCCAGTAGCTGCTTGTAAATTGTGTGCTTTAGCAGTACTGAAACTGCTTTATTTTAGCCCATGAGTGCCCTGCAGGTCACGGCGTCGCAGGTTGCGCAGCGGTGGGTGCCGCTCTGGGATCGCACACGTCGCTGCAAGTTCGTCCTGCCAGTGATCCCTGTGTCAGGAGCAGCCAGGAGATCAAACCCTTCGACGGTAACTTTCTCAAGTTATGCTTGATCATGTTAATAATCTACGGATTAGGATTCCCTGAAAGTATTCACTGATTTAATTCTGAGAGGGTCTATCATGTCAATAATATTAATACATCTTGTTAGGTCTTGTCATGTGAATAGAAAAGTTACTATCCCCATGACAGAATTATCCTGATTTTTATTTCAAATTTTGAAAAATCAGGCATAAAGGGAATTAAAAAGAAGCAAAGACCCCTATAAAGTGATGAATAGTGCAGAGCCATTTGCCGTCAGTAGGTACTGTTTTGCCGCGATACTGGAGAAGACTGTGAGCAGTGGGTGATTTACATGACATATGCCTATATGCTATGGTACCCACGTATGGCAAAGGACAAAGTTATCCCTCTCAATTTTTGGCTTCAGGGGAATGAAGTCAGGCCTTCAGTTTTCCCTTATTTTTGAGCGTTACATTTGGGTTAAATTAAGATTTGACAAAACGTACTCGACAGCCACGAGCAGGAGTGAAATGGGCACAAGCAGCTGCCCCCACACCTGGGGGCAGTGTGCCACACCTGCCCAGTGTGTCATGGCAGTGGTGCTGCCTGGGGATGCTGCCTGGCGCAGCACGGCGGGGATGCTGCCCAATGTTGGCCAGTGATGCTGCCTGCTGTGTCATGGCAGCGATGCTGCCCGGTGGTGCCGTCTGGTGATGCTGCGCAGTGTGGCACAGCAGCAATGCTGCCTGATGATACTGCACAGTGATTCTGCCCAGTGATGCTGCCCAGTGATTCTGCCCGGTGATACTGCACAGTGATGCTGCGCACTGTGGCACCACAGCAATGCTGCCCGGTGATGCTGCCCGGCGATGCTGCCCAGTGATGCTGCGCACCGTGGCACAGCAGCGATGCCGCCCGGCAGTGCTGCCCAGTGATGCTGTCTGGTGATGCTGCCCAGCAATGCTGCTCAGCAATGCTGTCTGGTGATGCTCTCTGGTGATGCTGTGCACCCTGGAACAGCTGCGGTGCTGCCCAGTGATGCTGCGCACCGTGGCACAGCCGCGGTGCTGCCTGGCGTGGCGCGGTGGCGCGCAGGCAGAGGCACGGCAGAGGCTGAGACAGGAACAAGCAAGACTTGCAGAAGAGGTGCTATTTTTACAGTAGAACAGGTGACAAATTTGCAAGAAATGGACAGTCACTGCCTGGGTTCAAAGTGTCGAGTCCAAAAACTGCTTGTCTTTTTTATTCCTCCCCTCGGACCCACAGTCTCTCTGCCTGTAGTAACTACTCATCTTGTAGCAAACAGAAACTAACTTTATGTTGTTTCTTGACTATGCAGTTAATTCTGTTTCCAAGGTGTATTTGTAACTTCCTTCAGCACTTAAAAGGTGGAGTGGTGAATGCCTGTGCATAAGCATACCAAGCACTGGGGGATTTCTGTGAACCTGAAATATTTTCTGCTTTAAAATTACTTGCACCAGATTTGCACGTGATATCCAGTTTCTGTCTGACTTATTTTGATGGCAGATGAGACCCTGGTCAAATAAATTCTGCCTTTCTGATGATAGTGTGAGGAGGCAAAGAGGGAAAATAATAGGGAAAAAATACTGAAATTCTCAGAAGTTGGTTTGGAGAAAGCAGTTTTGATCCATGTCATATTTATGTGATGTGAGAGAAGTCTGAAATCTCTTGATCCATTTTTAGATGCTGTAGACTCCACGGGAAGTCCCAAATCATATTAAAGTAAAAACTTTATGGAATTGAGACTTATTTAAAGAAACACGTGCAAGAAGGACACAGAAAAGCTTTTGTTTGTTAGTGGTTGTATATATGGTCTCAGACATTTCCTCAAGGACATGCTCTGGATGAATGTCACTCATTATAAAGCTAGGTAAAAATAATTATGGTATTACTAAATAAATATTATGCTCTTAAATTGAGAATACATGAAAAAGTAATGAGGAAACTGATAGACATTAACATGCACGGTTAACATGTTGGTTATGTCAGGAAAGTATTTATTTAAAATTGTCTGTCAGTAAAGGATGCTCTGGATTGAAGTGTAGCTGCTAAGAAGTGTAAGGAAAAAAGCTTCAATTTTTGTTTATTTAGAGTGCACCCCAGCAAAAGCTCGCTGTGACAGACTGGTGCATGGCTCCGTTGGCATCTTGTAGCCCCCAGCAGCACTATGTTTTTTATGAGTTTACTTCAATTTTAGCTGCAATCAGAAATCACGTCAAAGTAAATGTCTGTGAAGAAGCTCCCCCAAGAAAGTTATTTCAATTGTGGCCGTTCCTCGTTCTGTGTCGGGTGGTGAAATGTCGTTAGTGGACGGCATAGGTTAAAGAGAGAGAGAAAGAGATAAAGGAAGCTGTAAATCATCTAGAATGACAGTAAAAATTAAAACCATGGGGTTTGTTGGTCTCCCCGGTGTATTAGCTAATAAATACAACCGTGCTTTAGTTCTGTCCGTCTCCTGGTTTACAGGCTTTGCAAGTGTTTGTGTTCAGATTACGTGTGGCTGCGTGAGCACACGCGGAGCAGGCGCGTCCCCGACACGCAACCAACGCGTGTGTCATACGTGTCCCCGCGCCCCCTCCCACTTCAAAGCTTGTGGTCCTTTCTCCATCCTTGTACTAAAAGGTTTCTTTGTAAGCCAGGCCATTTGTCCATCATTGTCTGGGGTCCAAACAGTGGTAAAATACCCTGTCACCGATCCGGAGTGCGGTGAATGGCAGCTTCTCTCCGGACAATTGGCGGTGGTGCCGAGAAATATTCCTGAGAGGATTATTTAACCTTTCAATTTAGGGGGCACAAAGCCTGGCTGATTAATGAACTTTCTGATGGGCGCTGATAAGCGGATCTATTTCTTTATTTCCTCTAAAAGTGATTCCTTCTCCTGTCCTATATTACTATAATCTTAAACATAAAATGTGGCAAATAGATTAAAAAACAGCACTAAAGAGTTTATCTGGCTGGCAAACTGAAGGAGCTAAATTAAAATTGGTAATGAAAGCAGTGGCTGAGCCCTGTATATGGTTTTTAAATGTGCTGTGTATTTTGAAGGGACTTATTCTCCAGCTTGCCTGGTAATGACTGCTTTTGGTGCACAGTCCGGGGCTGGCTTCTGTTATCCCCCCAAAAAAATGAGTTGTGTTATCTGGATGACTGCAGACACATATGCATCCCCCTTTCTCACTGCATGGGCAGACAAGGTCGATAGCATTACAAGGTATTTGTGGCAGTGCTTGTTTCAGTTTTCAGAGCTGCCAGTTTTCAGCCAGATTTGAATTACAAAAGAAGAAGCTGGCATGAAAATTGAAAGGGTTTATCGGCTAGTCTGAAGCCTCATAGCACATTGCTTATTTATGCAGTCCATTTGCACCAGGAAATGTAAAAAGGAAATACATTTTAAAAATAAGGTCATAAAGACCCAGATATGTTTAAGATGGCAAATAAAATATAGATACCTATAATATCTTTCCAGGAAACGATTTCACTTAATGTTGCACATTACTTCGGAGGAGCATTTATGTTACTGTCATAAATTTGTGCATTTGTGTCACTATATAGATAGTCTCTGGGGATTAAGAAGGAAGTGTTTGCTAACTTACTTTAAAATTAAAATAGAAGAAAGATAGGTTTGTAGTTTGAGAGCTACATTAGAAATAGTTGAAGTTTAATGCACCGTCCTATTTAAATAACATTTTGCATTCCCTGTAAAATTAGCCATGGACGACTGGATAGATGCCACCACCTTTGGAGAAAATTGGGATGCCTTTTAAACCATGAAGATTTTGAGGCATTCAGGGATTGTATTGTTGTTATCCTTACTATCTTGCATATATTCATTTCTTTATGAAGTCAAGATTTTTTTGTCCAGTTTTCAGAAAAGACTTTTTGAATTAATATTTTAGGGGTTTTTTTTCTCTGCTTCTAAGAGTATCAAAAGATTACATTCATTTCTTTTAAATCTAGTATTGTACTTTTTGTCTCTTCCTTTAACGTTTTCACACAGTCGATTGTAGATGCTATTTGCATCTATTTAAAATGCATTATATAAATGTCTTATTTCTGTAGAAAATTACCGCTTCACAGTGCTTGTACTGCAGACCAAACAAGTTAAATTCCTTCTTCTGGGAAAGGCTTTGGTTTTCCTGACTGTGCAATCCAAAACCAAAATTATCTATTGATTTATAATTTAATATGTATCATGTACTTTAAAAAAAAAAAGTTTAGTTAAATCACTGTTTTCTTGGTTATTTCGCTGTGCTTTGTTGGTACCCAAAAGGGTTGAAAGAATGTTATAAGCACATTTAGTAAACTCAATTACAAGGTGTAATTTGTGGCAGGATACTCAGGTGCAACCTGCACAACTCCTGTTGGAAGAGCAAGTTTTTTTAGATGACTGAAAAAATAAAGAAATAAAATTTGGTGAAGAAATTTTTCTATTTATAATTGTTTGGAGTTTGGGAGGTTTAAAAATAAAAAAACTAAATTTGTGAGTTTCTCATTTATTAGCATGCATCAGGCTCAGTATGTTTCTGTCATGAATTTTCATAAGGAGTTTTACTACGTAGCATGTGTGGCTTAATGATGCAATCACCTGATAGACTAGGAAGACTCCAAAGGAGACGTTCCGGTCTGTTGTGTACATAATTCTTGTTGCAAAAATCTGCCTAATTAAAGAATTACCCAATGGAATGCGAGTCTACTGGGTGCATGACATGGTTAAAGAAAATAACAACAACAAAAACCCTTAGTATAATTACGATATTACATGATATCTTATATTGGCAATTTTGAATATAAGGGAATGATGCTAACCTGCCATTGTTTTGGCTGGTGTACAAGTAGATTACGTTAATTTGTAAAGAGAAAATCGATGTATATTTCTCAGCGATAGCGCTGTTGTGACTGTGTCTCTGTCCAGCTGCAGCCTGCAGCCTCAGCGTGCGATGCTTCACCTGGTGATCACCAGAAACGGGCGAAACGTCCCATTCTGCTCCCGGCCTCGCGCTGTGTGCCGCGCCAAGCGAGGATCTGCTGCTTGGGTTGTGTTTGTGTCCTCCGCCTCGCTTCTTCTTTAATCCATCGTTTAATTACGTGTCTTCAGAGTGCAGCAAGAAATAACAGTGCAAATGATGGGGTAGGTGAGGGGTGAGCGCAGTTGGGTGCCAGGTCAGGCCGCTCTGTGCCGGGCCGGCGAGGACGTGCGGGTGGTTTGGGGGGTGAGCAGCCCCAGCCCTGCACCGCACTGCTCGGGGTTTACACGAGTGTTCTCTTGTGTGCTGAAATGGATTTGCCCAAGCTGGTGTTGGATGTGACCAGAAACCCTGAGCGGAGCCATCGGCAAGGCAGCGATGGACACCGATGGACACCAAGGGTCGATGGGGGACACGACCTTTGTTTCACCCGATTACGACTCGGCAGCGCGGGGAACTCTCTGAATGGTGTTGGGCTGCCGGGGCGGCTGCCGGCGCACGCGGCGGGCGGAAGGCGCCTCTCTGAGCGGGCGCTGCGCCGGTCGGGGCCGGCGTGCCACGGGGAGCTGCCAGCGTGGCTGCGCAGCGCCGGCTCGTCATGCGGCACCGTGTCACCAAACGTGCCGCTCCGTGTCACCTGCGTGCGGAGGTCACCGGCACTCGTCCACGCGGGGGTCGCGCGCAGGGTCTCGCCTCTGCTCCTCTGTGCACGTCGCATAATACAGGGAAGCAGAGAAACCTACGCAAATGGAGGCCAGGAGATTTTCCTTAATTAGTGAGATTTAGCCAGATTGCAGATCCTAAGTAGTAATGAGCTTCGTAAAAGCGAGGCCTCGTCGGATCAAAGTCGGTGCAGATAAGGGGAGCTCAAGGTCACAGGGGGAGCTGCCCAGCAGGGCCATTTGCATAAAAAATTACTGTCAGAAATAGGCCAGAGAGGCAGCCCTGGCATTTTGATCTCTTGGCCTTTGTCATGGAGATTCCTAGTTGAGAAGGGAGGAAGGCCAGTGTCCCAGATAATGATTAACTGTTTTAATGGCATTCATTCATTCATTCCGCACTAACTACTCATGCAGAAAAAAGGGTTATGTAAAATGACATTAGAAGAAAAATCATTTGTAATCGTTGCATCAGGCTGCACTTTGAGGAGACATTAGAAGTAAATCCATGGCGTGGTAGGCTTATGCTTTATCTTCTGATATTTACTGAGTTTACTGGTGCATGAAAAGCTTTCAGCAAGAATAGCAGATGGGATGGACCTTTCATAGGTAATGCTATCTACCAGGTTATTACTTCTATATATTGATAGTGAAGTAATCTCCAAGATATCACCCTACAAATATAGATTATTTAAATGTTTGTAACAAAAAAAAAACTATAACATAAAGAAGCTACGTTCATGAATAGTTTATTTTGTACCCATATGGCTAAAGTCGTTAGATGCTTTTTTAAGCCTTAAATAATAAGAAAACAGAAGGTTTGTAGATGTGGGTTTCCTTTTTGTTTGGCTTTGGAAAGGAGTGAAGTTATGTGGAGTTGTAATCTGACCTGCAAGTATTCAGTTTAATTTCTTCCCATAAACGTGACCTTTTCTGTGAACTGAACAAAGGGAGGGGAGGATGCGGAGGGAGGCGGGGGCACCGGCGGGGGCACCGGTGGCGTCTGAGGAGCAGGAGGGTCCAAGAGGCTCCGGCACTGCAGAGCGTCCTGGTGAGGCCGTGGCGCGGTGCTGCTCTCCCGTGGCCGGTGCGCGGTGGGAGTGGTGGCGGTAGCGGTGGCGGTAGCGGTGTTAGCGCAGCAGCAGGCGGTGCAGCCGTGGGGTCACCACAGCACGGCAGGGCTCGGTGACAGGGGTGGTTGGATTCTCCCCGTCTCCCGCCACGTTTGGCTTTGGCACCGCCAGAGGCTGCAGTGAGCACGCTCCATTTCTTGTGAACATCCACGCAGCCGACCTTCATCTCCAAAAGCCCACTTCAACACAGCACAAGGTCTTACTCATCTTCTCTGTAAAAAGTAACAGTGCTTTGAACTCTGTGCAAATTTTAGTGGAGCTTCAATGAAGAACACTAACGATGGCCACAATCATAATTGTTTACATTGGAGGATGACCAGCAGATGAAGGTGTCAGACTCTTCGTCATACAACATCCTGGACTGTAAGGATTGTGTCTCTGGAATAGAACATGTGGTTTGTTACTGTCTTACGGTTACACTGCACCTTGCAAAGACCAAATAGTGTAATCATGTCCTTTCCAGACTGACGGTGTGGTTCATTTTAAGGCCCAGCTGGCGGAAAGCCGAGCAGTAGTGCGGTGGTCCTGGTTTTGTTCCTGGCAGCGGTGTGTGCTGGGGTTCTGGTCGCAGAGCTCTCAGCACACGGGTCTGGCTGCAGGACCTGCTGGGTTCTGTGGCAGCATCCCAGTGTGGGAAAACAGGTTTAATATCAGTAAAATCCTGCGTGGTGGGAGGGCAGAGGAAGGTATCACTAGCAGGATTCATTTCTGCTTTTTAGGAGCCGTGTCCAAAGTGGACATGATTTCTGGGGCCATTCCTCATGCTAAAAACTGACTAGAATACAGGTGATTGATCCAATAAATTAAACCGACAAATTCTTCCTCAAGGGGATTATACAAATATTCGCGTGTTGTTTTGTTTTTTCTTTGCCTGTTCTATGTATTCATGATAAAAGTAATCTGGTATAGTAAGTCAGTTATCTGAAGAGCTCTCACTGTAAGGCATGGATGAGAAATATACAAATTATTTTATAGGTGATGGGTTTTTTCCTTTCCCTGTTTCCGCACCTTTTGTCACACATCACTGTTGGATGTGTCACTCTTCTTAGTCTTCCTTCAGCCTCCTGGTGAGGGAATGTGAATGGGGAACATGAATCTGAAACACGTTTAACCCAGGGCTGAAGATCTTCAACCTGAGGTGACCCTGCAAGTGTGACCAGGTTCATAAGATGGCAGGGGAAGGTTTCTGTTGTTCAGCTGTGGTACAAGCGCTGCTGTCTCTCCTGCAGGGCTGTGCAGGAGAACACTGCCGCTATAACAGAGAACACTGTGGCTATAACAGGAGAACACCATGGCTATAGCAGAGAACACCACGGCTATAACAGGAGAACACCGCGGCTATAAGAAGAGAACACCATGGCTATAGTGGAGAATACCACGGCTATAACAGGAGAACGCCGTGGCTATAACAGGAGAATGCCGCGGCTATAACAGGAGAACACCGCGACTATAGCGGAGAACACCACGGGTATAACAGGAGAACACCGCGGCTGTAACAGGAGAACACCATGGCTATAGCAGAGAACACTGTGGCTATAGCGGAGAACACCACGGGTATAACAGGAGAACACCGCGGCTGTAACAGGAGAACACCATGGCTATAGCAGAGAACACTGCGGCTATAGCAGGAGAACACCGCAGCTATAACAGGAGAACACCGCAGCTATAGCGGAGAACACCATGGGTATAACAGGAGAACGCCATGGCTATAACAGGAGAACATGGCGGCTATAGCAGGAGAACACCACGGCTATAGCAGAAAACACCGCGGCTATAGCGGAGAACACCTCAGCTATAATGGGAGAACACCACGGCTGTAACAGGAGAACACTGCGGCTATAGCGGAGAACACCACGGCCATAGTGGGACAACATGACGATGCGGGTTTGAAGGAAAAGCTGTTCCTGTAATGAGCTTTACAAAGTAGTACTAATTTCTGTGAAATCCAGGCCACTCTTCTGTGCTCTGTTAGCAGCAGGGAGCAGGAAGCACATGCAGTGCTGGCAGCAATACGGTCACTCTTTGCCGTGGTGCTTTTTCACCAGAGCTCGTGCAGCCACTGTTGGTACCTGTGCCTGCTCGGGCACGGCCTCCACGCAACTGCTTCTCGCGGGACGAGCGTGCTTGCGTGTGTGAAGAGGGAAGGAATGCACATGTTCACCTGTTGCGCTTAGCAGAGCTAGGTGAGGGACAGGAACTGATGGAGCCTGCTGAATAACAAACCTGCCCCTGCCCTGCGTGGCCCAGCAGCAGCTACGCCCGGTTCCACGCGTCCTGCTGGAGAACCCAACCTGTGCTGGGAGGGTTGAGGGGTTCTCCTGCCGCCACTGGTGGGAAGGGGCTGGGGAACGCAGGGGTGGAGGCCCCGTGTCTCGTCAGGTCTTTGCCGTGTTGCTTTGAGC